>NW_008676521.1:36669-51844 GCF_000695815.1 Acanthisitta chloris | reverse complement strand
TATATATAGATATAGATATAGATATATCAGAAAGGCAGAACAGTACCAATTGCTATAGGTAAAATTTTAGGTAATGTTGCAAAGTGTGCTGTCTTCTAGAGTGCTCTGGATTGCTCCACATTAACATGCAGGTAATGGACAGGGTAAAAGGCTGCAGGAAGCTTTTTCAGCCATTTGGTGTGTATGGAAATAATCTACCTTTTCAGTTTAGTTTCATTGCAACAGGTTGGAAAGACCCTGCCTTCTCTGCAGCATTAGTTCCAAAAAAGAAGTATGGAAAAACACAGCCAGATGTTGAAAATCATCTAGAAATTAAGATGAACATCAGCCTAAGTGAATTCTGCAGTTCCCGACTAGATAGTTGTAACTGCAGGAGTGTTGGAGTGAACCTGCAATTTTTTGTAGTATTGATTCTTGATCCTGATGTGTGCTTTGTGTTTTGATTTTCATTTGGGTTGGGCTAGCCTAGCCCGGGCTGTGTACACAGTAGTCGTTTGGCATCGGCAGCTGCTGCACTGGGAACGGCCACTCGGTGTCAGCGTTGGTTGCAAGGACACCAGTCTGTGCTGGAGCACTTGGCACTGGATTCTTGTATCCTTAGTCCTCCTTTTTATTGGGGCAGCGTCATTCCAATAACAGGAATACCGAGTAGCCTGATTCTGCACTGTTTCCTGCAATACAGTCATTCATGAGAGAATACAGACGGTAAAACAAGTCTAATTGTGAAGGCAGAGGAGGTTTAATTTCTCCATTAGCTGTTGGAGAAAGCAAGGATGTTGATTCTTGTTTCTGGTCAGCCTTAGCTTCTCAGTATGTAAAAACCATGTATTTGACATAAATTGTCGTTTCATAACAACTACTTAAAATCTGTTATCAATTAGCACAAAATTAGAAATTTGCTCACATGAGGGTCCTACCCCTTAGCAGCTTAAATCACTCTGGGGCACAGACTTAGAAGGATGGTTGAAAATGTGTAGAGCAGATGCCTCCATTCTGTCTCACCAAGCCTTGCTCAGCTGTGGCAGGAGGGGATGAGAGTTGGTGTAGCTTTTATTTGAAAAGGTGGTACAAGAAACAGATGACTCTGGTGGTAGCTTTGAAACTATTAATAATAATAGATTTTTTGAATTTGAAGCTGCAAAATGTGAAGTCAAAAAATATCTGCAAGGTGGCACTGTCTCCTGTTCACTGGTAAATTTGTTGACAGTGGCCAAGTTGTTGAAAATTGTACATCTGTGTTTTTATGGTGTTTGGGTTTTTTTTCCAGTTTCCTTAATATGATGTTGTTTTGCAGTATGTTTTAGCTTAGCTGTTCTATATATATTTTTAAATAGGAATGTGGCTGCTTTGCTTTACTTTATGAAACATCTTTCTTTTTTTTTTCCCTCCAAGAGGTATCTTTTTTCCCTGCCTTTACCCAGGGAATAAAAGATCACTGTTTAAAACTCCTTGTATTTGCTATACCTCTGGGAGAAGAAAATTCAGCTGCTAAAAGAATTTGCTGTGTATGCACACTAGCAGATTACATGTTTAAAGGAAAAAAATGAAATTGAGTGAATCTTTATTCTTTAGAAAACCCCAAACAGCAAATCCACAAAAAAGCCCATGCCAAAACCAAACCAAAACACACCCTGCCCCATCCCCTGGCAGAAACAAGCACACAGTCCCTCTCCCTCCTGGAAAACTGAAACAGAGTAAATGCACCAGTAGTAATAGCTGTTTGTAAAATGTTATTTCCTTTGAAAGAAGGAATTTCCTTTTTTTACATCCTCTGTGTAATAGGTAGTGATTGTGGGATGATCAATTGCTGCCACTCTTGTCTTGCAATCGCAGTGTCCACGTAGCACCAGCTAAGGTATCAGTTATAGTTGTGGTTCAACTGCCTTTTGCCATGGTAATGGAGAGATTTCAAAGGGAAGTCAGGTTTTGTCCAGTGTCCATACTATGCATTTTTCTTCATTCTTTGCTGTGTATCTTTTTGCAGCTTTCTACTTTTTAGGAAAAAAATAAAGTTATTGCTACTCAAACTTCAGCTCTATTAAAGAATAGTGCAAATCTCCACAATCCTGTGGCTTTCTGTGTCTTCCCAGGACTTGTCTGTGTGCTGGCCATGCTGTTTGGCAGTAAAAAGTTATGTGTTTTTTTTTCCAGGCAGCTTTGGAATGGAGCTGCTCTCTGAATCTGAACATCATCATAAACATTGATCCTTGTCTCACAGTATATGGGATTGTGAAATGGAGGAAGCATGAGCTCTGCTTTCTTTATCTCAAAGGGAAATACAGAACAGCCCTCACCCAAACTAGACTTTGTCATCATCTAACACCATCTAATGTGTGTTCAGTCAAATCTCCCTTCTTAAAAGAAGGCTGCATTGTGCCTTTTATGCACTGTGTAGGAATGCATATGTAGATTTGAAATTATGTAGGTATTCCTGTTTTGTAATGTGCTCCTAAGGCTTCTGAGAGGGGATAAAATGTAAATGAAGTGAACAGAGGGAAAAACAAATTGACCAGTTTTTTTAACTGACATATATTATGTAAATTCTGTGCTACAGGTCTTTTATCATGCGCCAGTGCTGACAGTCAGGACGCTCTGCTTTTCCAGGCTATTGAAAACATTTCTTGTTGCACCTAAAGCATAGCAAAATTAAAGTGTTCGATGTGGTATTTTGGTAATGCAGAAAAGAAGTAATATTTTTTACAAAAATAAGGCTGTGAATTTTTTCTTTCTACAGCCTTGTTTTCCGAATAGCCTAATTTATGCAACAACACCTTAAGAGATGTAAACCAAATATTTCTGATCATTGAAGAATAGTGTTAATAATGTTTCAAATCCTGATACTGTGATAGTTTCTGATTTCTCCTGTATTCACAGAGGCTGACTTTTGTCTAGTGCAGTTAACCTCCTTTGGCTACTCTTCAGTCCTTAGAGAAGGGAGGTGTCTTCAGCTCCACTGATAGTAAAAGCAACCTGGGGAGATTACTAGATTAAAACTACATTTTTGGGAACAGTTCTGCAGTTGAAGATATGATTAGGTCATGTTCTTGTTCTTCAGAGTACTTCAAATTAATTGGCTTCTCACTCTAATAAAATGATGGTATTGTATTTAAAAATACCTTCCAGCTGCAAAGCAAATGACAACCCCTGTGTACATCCGTGAACGTCTGAATGTGAAAAATATCCCTCTGTTTTTGAAATGTTTCATACTTCTTTCTGCCTTTCTGAAAGGGAGGAAAGAAAGAATGCTTGGCTGGTTTGTATTTTTTTGTTTCAGGTTCAGAAGTGAAAAGCTTAGGTTAATGGTTTCTAAAATTAAAAACCAAGGTAGTATTTTTGTAAGATTATTGTCTTGAAGGAAGCTGATAGTCAAGATGGTTTAATTGGGAGATATGTTTCATGATTTTGTTATTAAAAGTCATGATTATTAGAGGCTGGACAGGAGCCAGCAATATGTGCTTGCAGCCCAGATAGCCTAGTGTATCCTGGGCTGCATCAAAAGTAGCATGGCCAGCAGGTTGAGGGAGGTGATTCTGCCCCTCTCCTGTGCTCTCCTGAGACCCCATTTGGGGTGCAGCATCCAACTCTGGAACCTCCAGCGTGGGAGCGAGTCCAGAGGAGGCCACCAGGGTGGTTAGAGGGATGGAGCACCTCTGCTACAAGGAAGGCTGAGAGAATTGAGTTTGTGCAGCCTGGAAAAGAGAAGGTTTAGGGGTGGCCTTCCAGAACCTAAAGGGATGCTACAGGAAAGCTGGAGAGAGACTTTTTTCAGGGGCATTTAGTGACAGGACATGGGGGAATGGATTCAAACTAAAAGAGAGTAGGTGTAGATTAGCTATTAGGAAAAAGTCTTTACTGTGAGGCTGGTGAGGGACTCATGCTCCATCCCTGCAAGTGTTCAAGGCCAGGTTGGATGGAGCTCTGAGCAACCTGGTTTAGTGGCAGATGTCCCTGCCCATGGAAAGGGCTTGGAATTAGATGCTCTTCTAACTCCCTTCCAACCCAAATCATTCTACATTTAGGAAGTCAAAGATGACTTTGAAACTGAGTACCTTAAGTTATCTAGGAATAAGTTTTGTTCTCAAGTAGAAAACTCTTGAGTCAAGAAGCTTTATTGGAGTTGCATACCTCTGTCAGGTAGATGGAACATGTTTATAGAGCTTTAATGTGGGCACTTTTGCTTGTCTCATTCTAAAACCTTCTTCCATTAACACCTCCTAGGCTTTTGTGTTCTCAACAAAAGCTAAGTTCTGGTGGATTCCTTTTCTAACTGGCATCTTTTAAAGGGGACAGAGCCCCCAGATCTCTAAAGCATGATATAGTCTGTTCCCATGGTTATGGTACAAATTATTTTATGGTGTTTTTCCTTTTAAAAACTGAGGAGATTTTAAAGACTTTGTTTAAAAAAATCAGAATTATTAAGACAACAAAACTTGCAGGACTAAGCAATATATTGTTAGACTTCCAGAGCTGGGGGGAAAGCAAGGAAGCTTTTTGGCTCACAAATATTCCTTCAGAAGTTTACCCTTTTTCCTGAGTTGTCAGTTTGCTTAATAGAATATTTTTCTTTACAAACCTTGATGTGTTTATGTCCTTAGCTGAGCACAGTGGTGGTTGTATTAGATGCAGGCATGACAAATTAAGTTTGTTTCACTTCCTTTATCTTTGTACAAGTCCCTGTTTTTAGACTGGTTTATGTAATAATTTAAACACCTCAGTTTTGCAATTGTCTTTGGAAGGCAGGGGGAACAGCAGAAGGGGCTCTGAACTTGGAGGGGTCTTCTGAATTATTTTGGATTGCTTCCAAGAAAAAAGTGCATAGGGATTCCTTCTGTTTTAGAGTGAATGAGATCTGTAATGTATTGAGGTCTGCTTTTGTGTGTGTGTGTTAGTATGAGCACTGCCTGTTTTTGCTGTGATATATCTTAATGTCATTTTCCATATTGCAGGCTGAGTATGTCCAGCTTGTGACAGAGCTTAGAATGACAAGGGCCATTCAGCCTCAGATAAATGCCTTTTTACAAGGCTTCCATATGTTCATTCCACCATCTTTGATCCAGCTTTTTGATGAATATGAACTGGTAAGCAGAAATGCCCATTTTTTTAAAAAAAATACTTTGTTCAGCATACTTCATCAGTAGCGTAGTGATGTAGAAATAAAGCTCAGTAACCACTAAACATTTTGAAGCTTTCATTTAGTTTTGCTTCCTGGGCATCCACCACTGAGAGGATCAAGGATCTTATTGTATGTATTCCTGCTTTTGCTAATTGCTCAGAATTATTATCTTCCTGGGATGTGATAACTTCACATGGCAGTGATAAATGCTTTAAATTGCAATTTCAATATGGAATCAGCATGTTGTGGCCTTTGAGCCTTTTCATATTTTCCTTCAGGAGGACACAAGTCTTTTAATAGTAACGAGATGCTGTCTACTGTCTTTACTTTTTCTGAACCATAGTCACTTTCCAGTAAGGTTTTACGGGTGGTTTGCTCTCCTGTAACCAACACATGTCAAGTTTTGTCTCAAGTCATACCAAAACTCAACTTTTCTTTTAGGTTCTTTGGTCATAATATTTCTTTTTGGATACTGTTTTCTTAAATTAAACAGATCAGGTGAAATTTCCTGAATTCAAGAGTCTTCATGTATTAAAGTCTAGTCGTAGATTCCATAAGGTTGCAACTAGACAGAAAAAACACTGTAATTTTTCTACTTAAAGCATTATTTTTTCAAGTAGCATAAACACTTGAAATGAATGGTTAGTCAGGAGGACTAATTGCAATCTGTGTACTTCTTCTGAAGGAGCTTTTGTTGTCTGGTATGCCAGAAATTGATGTGAATGACTGGTTAAAAAACACAGAATACACCAGTGGCTATGAGAGAGGAGACCAAGTTATTCAGGTAAGATTGTGTTTTGTTTAAATAATGTAGACTATTTTGTTTTAATCCAAAAAGGAGCTTTTGCAGTTGTTGTTTTCTCTGTGTTTATGGAAGCTGAGTTTGCATGAAGTGGGTTTCATATGAAAATTTCTGTCATTTAAGAAACAAATTCACAAATATTCCACTTATTGTTTTGCCATTATATTTTCAAGTGCTTCAAATATTTAATGGAAAAGAGAAACTAACATATTTTTCATTTAGTGGTTCTGGGACGTGGTGGAAGAACTAACTCAGGAAGAGAGAGTGCTACTGTTGCAGTTTGTTACTGGCAGGTGAGACACTTCTGTAAGAACAGGTGTATGTTGCAGATCTTCTGAAATAAGTCAAGAGACTTGAGATTACCATAAAAGATCATCTAACTTGAAACTGTTTTGCATACTTCAGTGCTTTATATGTTGATCAAAGTAGACAAAGTGTGTGTTAATACTTTCTCTGCTTATGTTGCCTGCACAATGATTGATTATGTATTTATTGTACTGGACTACTTTACAACAGCTCTTTGTTGCTGTCCAGGCAATTTTTAACAAGACCATAGTGAATTTAACTGCACTTTATATTCTACTTTCTGTTGCATATTTTCATGGCTCTTGGCTTCTCCAGTAATCAATAGAGGCTGTAATATATGAGATAAGTAGGTATCACTTCAGCCAGTGTAAACAGAACGTCCTTCTCCTAAGGCTGAGTTGAATTTAACATTGGTGCAGTGTGTCAAGATAAGTGAGGATGGAACCTTATGCAAGACTGTTTGATTTATATAGGTTTTCTGTCTTATATAAATTAAGATAATCAGAACTTGCCTTTCATACTAAGGAATTTCATAGTCACAGGTGTATCATCAAATGGCACAGTCTTCAAATTCTGTTAGTTTCACTTGACTTATGATGAATTTCCTTGTTTTTAGGAATCACAGACAATTTGAGAAGCTAGTTCTGTGCACATCAATCTTTTTGTCCTCTGAAGAAATGATTCCTGCAGTTCCCACTGCACTCCTGTTGCGTGCCAACTGCTGGTCTCATTTTTAGTGCACTTGTCCATTTCTAAATCTAGAGAGCAAATAAGAACCTTTAAGACGTAAGGTCATGTGCCAAATGTCTCTTAAAACATTCTAGGTGATACTGAAGTGGCATTTGCTATTTTCATGGTGTTTGAAATAATCTACTGGATTCTAAGGGACAATATCAAGGAAACAATTACATTTTCTGATTATTATGTGCTTCAGCATGGTTCATTTTGGTCACAGATCACCTGCTGTCTTGTTCTTACCCATTTTCTTGTTAGTAGGGAAGAATTTTGATACCTTTCTTAAGAACTCTGGGCTGGAATTTGAAGCAATTTGCTTAGGGTTTTTTCTGTATTGGCTAATAGGAACCCTTCATGTTTTTTCTTCAGTAACTGACATGCAATAGGTGTATTTTTTCATAAAAATGGAACTTTTGGAAATCGCATCTAATAGTGATCTGCAGCTGGCATTTTTGCACATAAATCCCCAGACAGTCCTAGTTTCTGGGCATAGAATCATAGAATCAACCAGGTTGGAAAAGACCTCAAAGATCATCAAGTCCAACCCTACTGTGGTTACTAGACCATGGCAGAAGTGCAGTTTAGATGCTGACTTACCTGAGAGCTAACTAAACACAAGTCAGCCTAGTAGGGCTGGTATCTTAAGTAAAATTTTGCACTAAAAATATACATGATTTCAAACTAGGATCTTCTTCATAATCACATTTCTGTAGTGAAGAATTTGATTCTGTGTGTACTGGTTGGCAGGCTACATTCAAAATCTTCATTGTTTTTTTCCATTTCCCTTTAATCTCTTCTGCACTTTCACTTACTTGATTTTTGTGTGTGTGTGTGAAGTGGAACTGTTCTTTCTTTCCAATCAAAGACTATGAAATTAATCTAGTGAATGAAATAAAACAATTATATTTGTGATTATGTCTTCAGTGTTTCTCTGAAATCTCTAAATATGTCTTAAACTTTGCCTTTTGTCTTCTTACCCCATTATTACATCTCTTTCTCTTCAGTGTAATGAAGTCTTGCTTTGGTGGTTTCAGTGGAAATACCACTTCATTAATACCAATTTTAAGAGTAAAGGAGTTGTTGAGAGCAAACTTTGAATAGCAAACTGTGTTTGGAGGCCTTAGCACACTCAAGAAAAAGCCTAAATATTCTTGTACCACATGTAGGGGATCTGAAAATTGCCTTATGTACCACTTACTCTTTCTCAGCTGATGCTGCTTGAGGTAGTATTACCAATTCCACATGTTTTTACTTATTTTTCCCTCTCTTGATCTGTTTGGCATTTATCATAGAATCATAGAGTTTAGGGGTTGGAGTGGACCTTACAGATCATCTAGTCTCAACCCCCCCTGACATGGACAGGGACAGGCCAGGGTCAGGGCAGCCACCACATCCCTGGGCAACCTGTGCCAGTATCTCACCACCCTTAGAGTAAAACACCTTTTTCTCACATCTAACCTAGACTTCCCCTACTTCAGTTTGAACCCATTACCCCTTGTCCTGTCATTGCAGTTCCTAACACAGAGTCCCTCTCTGGCTCCTTGTAGGCCCCTTCAGGCATTGAAAAGTTGCTATGAGGTCACCATGCAACCTTCTCTTCTCCAGGCTGAACAGCCCCAACTTCCTCAGCCATAGAGGAGATGCTCCAGTCCTCTTATTAGTTTTGTGGCCTCCTCTGGACTTGCTCCAACAGTTCCATGTCTTCTTATGTTGAGGGCACCAGAACTACACGCAGTATTCCAGGTGGGGTCTCATGAGAGCAGAGCAGAGGGAAAGAATCACCTCTTTGGACCTGCTAGTCACACTCCTTTTGATGCAGCCCAGAATTTGATCAGCTTTATGGGCTGCTAGAGCACACTGCAGCTCATGGTGAGCTTCTCATCCACTGCCACTCTGAAGTCTTTCTCAGTGATAATATTTGGCTAAATAATTGTTAATTATCCACTGGCAACTTTTGATGATGTTTTTAGTGAACAGTTGAATGGAAGTGTTGACAGCTTGATAAATTCTGTATGATCAATTCTACTTCATGGGTATTCTACAGGTACCAAGATTGCTGTTCCACTTCTTTGGGGACTATAGTTTCCATTAAGCAATAAGCAATATGCTATTTTAAGAGAAATTCAGCATAGTTGGTGAAAGTGAAAGAGATGTGCGACTATTTTTTAAAACTATAACTAAACATAAGGAAACCAGCTTCAAGTATCTCTTTTATAGTGTTTTCATTTCAAGTAAATTAATACAAAACCTGTAAATGGAAGAATAGGTACAAAAGTTAGGATTCAGCTGTAAACTTAAACATTGTCACAGTGTTGAAATTTGCAAAGCTATGAAACTGTACTGTTCCTCTTGCTCAAAGCTATTTGCACATGCAATGGAAGAGGTAAGATATTGTGATTTTTTTTTTGCATATATTTGGAAGGATTTCTTTATTGGCAGTGTTTTGCTTGGAGAGAAAACGTCTTGGAGGCATAAGTTGGCAGCCATCGATACTTTTAGATGTTCAAAGCTCTGCTCATCCTATACAATTTTGACCAGTTGCACGGAAAATGTTTTTGCAAAAGCTTTTAGCTAACAGTGGACTGAATGATAATTTTTCAGCAGTTAGGTCTGTGTTTTGTTGCTGTTTTAAATGTGGATTTCTCTTGGTTCATGAGCGGGAAGAAAAAAGTCACTGCAGGGGAGGCAGCACTGTATTGGAAATGTGAGCCAAAACCACGGTAGAAGAGTGGTGCTGTGAGATCTTTACAAGTGTTCTGAGCTGTGGCTGTGAGCACAATTCCATTTGTGTCAGAAATAATATGCTGTAAAATCAGCACTTCCCTCTATAATGGTTGCCTTGTATGCCAGTGTTACAACTCTCTGGCCAATGTTGCTGCTGTTAAGCTAGGTGATACAGGTTTGTGTTGGATACCATAGCTAGCTCTTAATGGTATGTTTAGAAAGTATTACTGTGAATTGTCCTAGCTCCTTCACATTCACATAAGCAGCCCTTACTCTTTGGCATTTTTGTCAAGTAGTTTTATTGTGAGTGGAAATATTGCTACTTCTTTTCCACTCTTGCTCCTGGTTTTTGCAGTCAGTTTGTGAACATAGAAGCATTGTTTTTAATGTAGGTACCTGTAATCCCTAATTCTAACAGCTGGTACATGTTTTATGGGAGGTTTACTTTGTTTTATCAGATTCTTTCTTTGCTAGCTAAGACAGTCTGGAGATTGTCTAGTCCAACACCATGTTCAGAACAGGACCAGCTAGAGCTGGATGCTCAAGTTCTTGTCCAGACAGGTTTTGACTATCTCCAGGACTGCTGACCTCTCAACTTCTCTAGGCAACTTGTTCCAGTCTTTGACCACCTCACAGTAAAAAAATTTTTCTTGTCTTTAAATGGAAAGTTCCTGGACTTCCATTTGTGCCCATTGCCTCCCGTCCTGTAACGGGACCACTGAGTGCTTTATTTATTCCTTCCTTCAGGTATTTTACACACTGATCAGATTCCCCTGAGCCTTCTCTTCTTCAGGCTGAACAGTCCTAGCTCACTGTCCTCCTGTGGCAGGTGCTTCAATCCCTTATCATTTTCATGGCCCTTTGCTCAAACTGCTGCATTATGTCCCTGTCTTTCCTGAAGTGGGGAGCTTGGAGCTGGGCTCCAGGTATTTCTCACCGAGCATAAGGAAAGGATCACCCTGCTCACCCTGCTGGTGACATTGTTCCTGATGCATTCAACTTGTTTAGTCCTTATCCTTTCATTATACTGGGTTTTTATGGGGTTGGGTATTTTTTGGGTGTGAGTGCTGTGCTAACAATGTTCTCTTGTAGTGCTTGTCAACTTCAGTTGTTGTTATGAAAATATCTTAATTTTATTCTGTTTGTCTCTTAGTTTAAAATTGTAGTGACTCTGAAAACTCCAGGGCTATTGCCCATTTACACCTTGAGTAATCTTTGAATAATATATCGATAAAAAGAAAGAAGTTATGGATGATGTGATTAAGTGAGAATGAATTCCTGGAAGTGTTAGTGTGTTGTGGTTTTTTTTGTTTGGTTTTTTTTTTTGTTTGTTTGTTTGTTTGTTTTTTGTTTTTTTGCTGTGTTTTGGTTTTGCCATAGTTTGTTCCTGGGTGATAGTGTGACTGATGTGATTTTATTAGTTACTTGAAATACTTGGTCTGAAGTAGTAAATGAATAGACATGTCAAGGAAACTTGAGTCACTTGTCCCACAGGTAGTAATCAGAGTATAAACTTTATTATGATGTAGTATTTCTTGAACTGTAAATATAAATAACCATATTTGTCTTAACTAAGATAACATTGTTGCAAAAACTGGTTGGAGAAGTGAGTCTTCCTTGCAAACAGAATTATGTTAAAATACCATTCAGACAGTTAGGGTTTAGTGGTTACAGCAGAGTGGCAACTAATGGTTGGACTGGATGATCTTAGAGGTCTCCTCCAAATGGGTAAGAAAGGAGGAACCTTGATAGGAGTATTAGTAACTGTCTAATGACTGTAAGTAAGAGAGATGTGCAGTGTCAAGATTTCATTTCCTGGTTTATGACATTATTGTAATGGTCTAACTTCTGTGAATTTTCTCAGTTCCAGGGTGCCTCATGGTGGCTTCGCCCATATAATGGGTGGCAGTGGGTTGCAAAATTTTACCATTGCTGCTGTGCCGTATACTGCAAATCTTTTGCCAACATCAAGCACATGGTATGTTCTCTAGTCTTGTTGAAATATCTTAAAAGCAGGGCTCTTTCATGTCAGTCACACTCAGAAGTACAGTTCTTTTGAATATTGAAAGGATCCAAAAAAATTTAGACAGTTTCTGTAGTCTTCACTATCCAACATGAAAGTGATGGGTTTTAACCCAGATGATGTTTGCTAATTGTTTACTACTTGATTTTGCCTAATTAAAGGCAGAGGAATTAATTAGGGAATATTCAAGTTAAATTATTGTATTACAACTTACTGAAGTTAAAAAACCCCACTTAATCTCCTGCAATACATTTGAATGCTCAGTGGTACTGCAAGGCAGCACAGGTTTGTTTACTTCCATAAATGTGATCTCTTCAGGGGTTTCGATCTGAAATCTTTACTGTTGAGTTTCTTGCTGAACTGTGATGTGGCTTTTTTTTTTTTCTTTTCAGTATCAACATGCTCAAGTTACCTGAATACCCAAGTAAAGAAATCCTGAAGGACAGACTTCTTGTGGCATTGCACTGTGGAAGCTATGGTTACACAATGGCATAATGAACTCTAGGAAACTTATCTGACTGCTGATGTGCAATTCTGAGTGGCAGAAGTAATTTTGAAAGCTGTCAGTAGAAAAGCAGCTTAGATGCTGCAGCCCATTGGCAGGGTTGGGCTTCAGAATTCTCCCAGGGTCATCAGCTTTCCCTCCATTATTGTGTTGTCAAGGTAGCTTTGATACCATCACAACCAACTTCTCAGTATGCTGTATTTTCATTTCTCAGAATTACAGATCTGTATGGAAATCAGTTTACATGCTTTTTGTTGTTTCTTCAGTCTGAGGAGGTTTGTCAGAATCTCTTTCCACAGTTTACTTTTTGATTTCCAACTAGGTGGTTGAATGACATTGTAGTTTACTTTGCACTCAGCTGGCATACTGCTAATGGACAGAGTTGTACTTTATGCCTTGTTGCATGTGAAAGTGCCATTTATTTTTGCAGAGACCACTATAGAAAGTTCAATTGGGATATTGTACAGTAAGACAGAGCTGATGTATTTTCCATTTCTTTGCATAGTAACAGAAAGAAAATTTTATAACTTTTTAGTATTTTAATGTATATAGTATGTAAAGATTAGACTGTTATGACTGGAAAAAATAACAGATCAAGTTTATCTAATTTATATTGGAGTTTACACTATATTCTACTACATACTTTAAGTATTTGTGACTTTATAGTCAACTTGCAGTTTAGAATTTGTAAATATTATTTAAGATTACATCCATTGTTTGAATGCCTTTACTCTTTCCTTGACATAATTGTATGTTCAAAAGGTATTATTAAATTTTAATATTTTAACCAGAATCTGTCAAGTTTGTTTTCTACTGTCCCTTTGGGTGGGATGTTCTTTTTTTTCCCCCCAGAAACTGATAATCTTTATCTAATTCAAATTGTTATGGAAGCAGCATTTGAGAAGTCATTGTCAAAGTGTATGGATCAAGGTATTGCCAATCAAATCCTGGGCTGCATCAAAAGGAGTGTGGGCAGCAGGTCAAAAGAGGTGATTCTTCCCCTCTGCTCTGGTGAGACCCCACCTGGAGTACTGCATCCAGCCCTGGGGTCCACAACACAGGAAAGACATTGACCCGTTAGAGTGAGTCCAGAGGCAGACACCAAGATGATTAGAGGGGTGGAGCACCTCGGACTAGATGATCTGTAAGGTCTATTCCAACCCTTAAATTCTATGATTCTTATTCTATGAACTTAAGCTTATCAGGTTAACTGACAAGACTGTAATAATTAGTTTTCTGTCAAAATTTATATAGAATTAGGATATTATACTCCAATACTATACAACATTACACAGCAAGGACTCATCAGCCTGCATTTTGGATTAGTGGCTGCACATGTTGGGGTTGATGATGCATTTGCGTAAATGCTTTTTTAGGGACCCTGAGGTAGGTCTCCATTGTTGTTTTGCTTCAGGCTAGGAATGGATTTTCTTTTTTGGTTGCAGGTCTGTTTTTTCAGTCAAGAATGTGGTTTTTATTTTGTAAATTGATCTGGTCATCCCTGCTTGCCATGCTTTTGCTTCAGAGAGTGCAAACTGAATTCTGTTCTGATGAAACTGAACAGAAAAACATGATCCAAAAATGTACCAGATTCTAATGGGTAAATGTCTAATTTATGTCTGCAAAGCCTAAATGATCTGAAGATGTGGTCTGAAGTGTTTGTAAATGAGTTCAGACATAGCAAAACCCCCAAACACATAAATTTTAAGGTTCAGATCCTGAGCAGAAACTGTTTGCTACTGATCCGTTCATTTTGCTAAGCTCTAATACATGTGTAGCCTGAGTTCCCCAGCTGATCTGTAGGCTGCTTGCTTACTACCGTTTTTTCCAGATTTTATTTATTTTAGTCTAAAGCATACATAACCTCTCTGGGAGCATGAGAGAGAAAACCACGGACCATCTGATTCAGTGTTGTCACAGTAATTTTCCTTTGGGCTAAGCTTTATACATGGACTTACTAGCTTTATTTCCTCTCTGGTTCTGTTTGTGCACATGTTGTATAAATGTTGTTTTAAGTTCTTAAGCAGAGTTTGTGACAGCAACTCAAGGAGGATACCAGTATTAGTGGAAAGAGCAGACTCTTCCAGCAGGGCAGTCCAGTGGCAGCTGGTTAGCTGTTGCTTCAGGCAGTGGAGAGAAGCTGTTCCCCTCTGGCATGCTATAGGAAGCTTAGGCTATTTAACTGGGTTAGGTGTTTGAGGCTATGTGGGGTTTTAGCATTAAATCCAGTTGTCTGGGACCCTTCAGTCAATAGAAGTGCTTTGCTTTTTTGCATAGCTGGGCTGTGCTTGTTTGCTGATGTGCCTTGGCAAGGTAGATTGATAGCAGGACAATGTTTAGAGCAGTACAAGGCATTTGTCAGGAATAATGCATTTGTTTTCTTTAGGCAAACTGGGGGTTTTGTTTTTATCCAAGGGTGGTACTGTAAATGCTGTTGTTCATTAACTGCTGTGCAATCTGTGACTTTTATTATTTTCCATTTCACCTGTCCAATTTATGGCAGTGAAGCTGAAACTGCATACTCCTGTGCATTGTTCAAAATATGTCATACACTAAGGCCGAATGAAGGGGAAAAAATCAGGGTGTGCTTTTTCACTTCTGTATTATACTGTAAGTGACAGAAGTATCAACAAGCTGAATTTCATGACAAAGTTTGCCTAAAATGCTCAGCAACTGGTTTTGAAATGTAACAGAGCACAGAGGTTTAATGTTCTCAACAGCTTCCTATGACAGATCTCCCTGTTACAGCCTCACAAATGGTAAAGCAGATTTCTCCTCCTTCCTCCATGGCAATGTTAGTTGTGTCCCCTATGAAGTATCTTGTAGTATTTCTTGTAATTTTTTACTACTTACCCCCATAATGGGTCAGAATGAAATTCTTTTCAAGTCCTCCTGTAATAAGGATGATGACAATATGTAGGTAAAGGGAATAGAGCTCTTGATACTGGACTCCTAATGTAACAGCTA
>NW_008676521.1:33790-36644 GCF_000695815.1 Acanthisitta chloris | reverse complement strand
TGAAACTCTGAACAGTGCTGTCAGCTGCAGCTGACCATAGGAAGGTAGCAGGATTTAATTACTGCATTGAAACACTGTTTTTAGGACACCTGTGCCCTATTAGCAACAGGGTATGAAAGGCCTGTTGAGAAACTATAACTTAATATAGCTTATAGTTTAGAATGATTAATTGGTTTATATTTGTCCTCTCCCACTGTGCCAGAACAAGGCAGGTTGAGTGTTTTATCTCAGGAAGAACAGAACAGATGTGTTGTCAGACCATAGATCATGAGTGCTCATTAACTTTTATTATCTTTATGAAATGGTAGATAGCAAAGCCTAGTTTTTGATGCTTGAAAATGTGTTGTGCATCTAATGTTGCAAAGCCATTAAAACCATAAACTGTGAAATGTAGCTTAATGACTTCTACTGTATGTTCCATAGTCAAATAAGATTGAAAATGGAATAAGAGGGAGAAGGTGGTTGGCCTGAATTTTCCAGGCACTTAGGGACTTCTATATGTACAGCAGAAAAAAAAATTGGGGTCATCTCTGCTTTGGAAATATGAATTCTATTTAGGAATATAAACTCAAAATTGTAGTTCTGGTTTATTTGGACTGTTCTTCAAGAACAATGAGCTGATTCAAGTACACCTCAGTAGTGTCTCAGAAGCCTTGCTCTTCTCCCCTTCCAGATCTGAGCAGGAGTAGAATCTCTTCATGATGTCCAACCTGGATATATGAAGCCTAGAGCTCATAGATGCTTTGCTAAACCTTTTGAATAGGCGAATAAAAACCCCCTTATTTATCACTCAGGAGATGCAGACATTCAGTATTCCACAGGTGTTCTTCCAAGTTGTAATGTGTAGATGGTTTTCCCGTAAGAGTTCTGTGATGTTGCACTGGAATCAGGTGTAGAAGTTGAACCAGGCAACTGTCATTCTATTTGTAGACGTAGTGGGTTGATCTTTGAAGGAAAGAAGTCTTTCCAGTTCTGCTTCCTGGACACAAGAGCATCCAGTCACCATTCTAAAGAGCTTGTAAATAGCTGTTATAAGACATTCTATTAAATACATCTTTCAAGCAATTATTAAATACAAAAGGATACTAAAAAAATACTCTAGCATTATCCCACTTTCTAATGCAACTTTTGTCTTGATAATTTCACAGAGTGCAGTGAATTCACACAGGAACTGTGATATGATAATTCAGAGGGCTGTGCTGCCCTTCAGAGGGACCACGATGGGTTGGAGAGATGGGTAGAACAGAACCAACTGAAGTTCAACAAGAGCAAGTGCAGGGCCTGCACCTGGGGAGGAGGAACCCCAAGCACCAGTACAGGTTGGCACTGACCTGCTGGAGAGCAGCTCTGTGGAGAAGGACCTGGGGGTCCTGGTGAACAACAAGCTGTCTATGAGTAAACAGTGTGCCCTGGTGGTGAAGTAGGCCAATGGAAATTCTGGGATGCATTAAGAAGAGCATTGCCGGCAGGTCAGGGAGGTGACCCTGCCGCTCTACTCAGCCCTCGTGAGGCCACACCTGGCTGCTTGCTCTTCATTTAAATAAGTGTGTGTGTGCAGTCTGCTCGTCTGGACCTTTCTGGAAATGGGTTGAAGGCTTTGAGGGTCTTTTGGTGATGTTGATCTTTCTCTACTGGTCTTGTCCTCTCCTTGCCCCCTTGTCCTGCTCTGTGGTGTGAGGTCTGTATGTACCAGAATAGGGAGGTTGGCCTCAGAAAGGTGCTGTGCCATCTCCTTATGCCCTCCTTTTCCAGTCATATCCTGTTCTAACTTCCCTGCTTGAATGGCCATCAGTGTTTGAAGCATAGTAATGTCTTAACTCCTTACTGCCCAGGCTTCTGCAGTCACCACCACACTCTTTTGGATTGTGATGCAGCTGTTGAAGAGTGGAGAACAAGAAGGCATTTTCAGCTTTTCAGATTTTGAGGGCTAAATTCTTTTTCTCTATAGTTCCCATGCTGTATTTTATATAGAATATAATAATATTTAAATAAATATAAAGAAAAATGTGTGAGATATATACATGACTTAAATCAAAAACATTTTAATTGTATGCATTTTTATAGATACATAAACTTTATCAGTGCTGCTATAGTAAAGTGCTACACACCAGTGTTTGTTTCCCATTAACTGGATGATTTTGCTTTTTATACATTAAATAAAGTAGATTTAAAGTATAATAATATTTAAATAAATATAAAGAAAAATGTGTGAGATATATACATGACTTAAATCAAAAACATTTTAATTGTATGCATTTTTATAGATACATAAACTTTATCAGTGCTGCTATAGTAAAGTGCTACACACCAGTGTTTGTTTCCCATTAACTGGATGATTTTGCTTTTTATACATTAAATAAAGTAGATTTAAAGTTTTAGTTTGGATTTAACTGGATGATTTTGCTTTTTATACATTAAATAAAGTAGATTTAAAGTTTTAGCTTAGTTTGGATTTTGCATGTATGTTTGTGTTTTCCTCAGCTTCATTTTGAGATAGCAGATGAATTCTAAATCAGGCTATTGAAATTATGGGCAAATTGGTGATTTGTATATGCAGCTGCTGGAACTGAGAATTTTTATCATGCCCATAGAAGAGCATTTGTCCAGTTAAGAAGTAAAATCAGCTAAACTGATGCTAAGAACCAAAGCTTTAAATCAACTAGATTAAATCTCCTTGGGGATTCTTGAGTTGTAAAGATAAGTGCTTTTCAAGCCAGAACATCTGTTTTATCCAGACTTACTATAGATAATCGTACAGCTGATAGACTAGAGACTGTGATATATGCTTTATAGACACACTTGTCAATTCAACAACTTTTTCACACTCTAAGGACAATAACAGACTTATACTCCT
>NW_008676521.1:25568-33757 GCF_000695815.1 Acanthisitta chloris | reverse complement strand
ATAAGGAAACCTAGTATAAGGTATTTTGATTGCTTTATGTCATTGACTACTATATAATGATAAATTTTCCTTGACAACAGAACCCTCCTGGTTTTTCATCCAGACATTTCCTGACCATTTTGTTTGAATGTAACATGTAAGTGTTGACAGGAATAGAAAATAATATCCCTAAATGTGTGTCATGTTTTTCCATGAGAAGTTAAACAAAAAAGAAATTATGCTCATATGATTAGAAACTGGTTAATGCTGAAAGATGTAGAAATTGAGCAGGAGTGTGAGCACTGTGGAAGGCATGTGTCCCTGAGCTTGCTGTTTGCAGCTGTATATACTTGCTGCATTAAGTGCTTGTGACATTCTGTGCCAAGAGTTCAACTATTTGGTTTCATACAGTGCCGAGTGATTCATTGGGATTATTAGGATTCTCCTGGGATAGCTACACTGTACTGATTGCCTCTGACAGATAAGTTTGCTTAGATTAAAAAGCAATTGTTGCTGTCTAGTCAAATTTATAACCTCTGGTAAAAGGAAACTGAACCTTAGTGCTGTCCAGTATATAAAAACACCTTGGTCTACAAATTACATGGATTAGAAAGAAAGCTGAATACTTGAAGAATGATACTAGTTTGCATGCATATGGGCAAGGATTTCACAGGTATCTGGTACGCAGAATGTCTGTGCTAGTAAGTTTATTCTGACATATTTAGGTGAATCTACAAGCACTGTTTTAGATTAATTCTTATAATTGCTGTCTTTGTGGAAAAAAAAGTGATGCAGCTATTGATTGGAGTTTGGATGTCTGTACATGTTATGGCAGTGTGGCTTTTAGGTGGATGTCAGCTAAAGGATGGGTTTGTACTATAGGGAATCTAAATTCTGCAATAGATTAGGCCTGGGGAAGTGGCCTGGAGACAACTACTGTGCTTTACCCCTGATTTGTGGCACATATTAGTGATGCTCTTAGGTGTAAGACCATAAGCAAGAGAAAAGAGCAAATAAATGGTAGGCACACACTTGTGAAAGTGGAGTGTCCTCAGGGAAGAGGTGAGTCGTGTCCCAAGTAAAAATGTGGAATAACAAGGGTGTTTTGACAAGAGATACGTCATTCAGCTGGTGGGTGGGAAAAGTGCCTGTGCTTCCCTGGATATGTGATCCTTTTTTCTCCCTTGCCTGGTCTGAAGGCTGCAGTCTGTTGCCACTGAGACTGGGCAGACTGGGCAGGCTTGGCCTGGAGGGTTGCTGGAGAATTGTGAATTTTCTTTTTCATGTTTGATACTCGCTCAGAATGAACCTTCTGCTGACATGTCTTTTTGATGCATCCCCCCACCATCACCATGCTTTAAGGTAGATTTTCTTGGCAGTATTTCCTAAAGCAAGTTAAGCTTCTGCTGAAAGGGCACGACTTCAGATTTCATGTGAGAAAGTGCTCCCTTTTGTGCAGGTGAGATGCTCCCCATTAAGCCCCTTGGTGTGCATAGCTGCTGAATGTGTCTCTAATTTAAGAAAGCTCCAAATGTAAACTCTGTGGGCAGGATGTGTAGGTGTTATTAGTCATATCTGTGCTTTTGGTCCTTTGCTCCTGGACATAATTTTGAAATGCACCTTATTTACTTTGCCTATTTATTTTGAAAAGGGTCTGTTCAGAATGTTAATATTGCCTTCCTTACTGTGTCTGTTCTCCTGACTTCAATCACCTCCTTCAACCTGCTGGCCACACTCCTTTTGATCCTGGGCTGCATCCAAAGTAGCGTGGCCAGCAGATTGAAAGAGGTGATTCTCTCCCTCTGCTCTTGTGAGACCCCACCTGGCATACTGTGTGCAGTTCTGGTGTTCTCAACATAAGAAGGTCATGGAACTGTTGGAGCAAGTCCAGAGGAGGCCAAGAAGTTGATAAGAGATCTGGAACATTTCCCCTATGAAGACAGGCTAAGGAAGTTGGGGCTGTTCAGCCTGGAGAAGAGAAGGTTGTGTGGAGACCTCATAGCACCTTCCAGTATCTGAAGGGGCTACAGGGGAGCCAGAGAGGGACTCTTTGTTAGGAGCTGCAGTGACAGGACAAGGGGCAATAGGTACAGATTGAAAGAGGGCAAATTTAGGCTAGATATTAAGAAAAAGCTTTTTCCTGTGTGGGTGGTGAGACACTGGCACAAGTTGCCCAGGGAGGTAGTAGATGCCTCAACCCTGGCAGTGTTCAAAGTCAGGTTGGATGAAGCCTTGAGCAACCTGATCTAGTGGGGAGATGTCCCTGCCCACGGCAAGGGGCTTTTGGACTAGATGATCTGTAAGGTCCATTCCAACCCCTAAAATTATATGATTCTATGACTTTACATGGATGTGCTTCACACACAAAGGCTGAAAATCCAGTTAGATGAAACTTAGGTACATGTTCCTCTCTTTGTTTGGATTGGGGGTTGTTGTGGAAATGTTTTTATTTTAGCTTATTTAGAATCTCCATCTCCAGTATTGACTGGATTGTGGCAATTTAAGATCTGTTTTAGAAAGATCAGGCAAACATAGTTAGTCTTTGCTATTCATTACAGTCTCTTTCTGTGTATTTTGTGACAATTTCCTGTGTCTTCACTAGTAACATTACCAGGGAAATGGACTGAAATAATAGAAGTGTATGAATGAATGACTGAAATAATGGACATGTATGAGTGAATAACTGTGATAAACTTTAATGTAAAGCTATGCTTTCCATAAGGTGCATTAATACTTTGATTAAAATTGTCGAAGTCTCTAACTGTGTATAATTACAGCTCATAGCCATGTGCACTTTGTGTGTGTGTGTAAAAGCCTGAAGAAAAGCTTTTCTTAATTCTTTTACAGAAAAAAAACCCACCTTTGACCATGTCTTGCACTGCTGGACTATAGGTTTTGTTTCTGCTTCTGTATGTGTCTTATCTCCAGTACCAAGCTTCTCTGTTACTCAGTCTTGACTGGTTTGATGCGAGTTCACTAGGGGCTCTTGCTCTGTCATGTATCTTTGTGCTTAACAGCCAGCAAAGTTCAATGGACAGGCAGATGACACAGAGACTGAAGCTCACGTTTGATGTCTGTGTCTGCCACTGAACCCCTTTGTAACCTTAGTAAATGGCTTTGTGTCTCTGTATGTAGGCCCAAGCTATTATAGTTAGACTGTAAACTTCTGAGGGAAGGACAGAGCCTTTGTGTGTCTGTGTGATGCCTCACAGAGTGCATGAGTTTGGTAGGGATATGTGGAAGTGTCCAGATGTAGTGTCTGTATTTTTAGCCAGGGTTTAATTCTGGTGACTGTTCCTTGGAGACAGTCCTTGACTGGGGCCTCAGGAGTCAAGTTGCTCTTCTGTCTTGCTCATCCTACTGAGTCCTTCTGGCAGGTGGAGCAAAACAGGGCAGATGGTTGTCATAGACATGTAGTTAGAAAACCTCTTATCTTGAAAATGAGTTTGGTGCTCACTAGTCACAATTCTAAAAATGCTAACAGAAGGACTTGGGATCAACCACACACTCTGCAAGGCTTGTTTCTGCTTCAGTGTTTTGTCCTTCCCCATCAGCTTTTTTTGGCACCACCTGAGCTGGGACTGAGGCCCATTCACAGCTACACACCCCACACTCATAGTCAGACCAGGTTTCCTATGGAGAGTCTCAGATGACCAGATCCTTAAAATAATTTAATCATGGTATGACAACTAAATAACAAAATAACAGCTAGAACTGGTGCCTCTGGGGAGGGACCCTGAACAAAGGAGCCCCTGGGCTTTTATCCCCTCACAGTCCAAGCATGCAAAAGTCTGGGGGTCATTGGCTCATGCTCTGTCTCTGAGTGACCAGACACCTGGCTGAGCCACACGTTCCTGTGCCCTGTGTTATGCAAAGGATCAGCAGTTCACAACCTCTTGCCTCCCAGTGCTGATCCCACAGCTGCACACCAAGCTACCTGCACTGCATGTGTTCCTCAAGAGAGGAAACCAGCAAACAACCTGCAGGGTCTGAAGGTCTCTAATTTCAAAGGTGACATACAGTGATTTATGCCAAACATCAGCTCCTACCACCCCTAAAACAGGAGTGCCAAGTATAAATCTATCTAAATTATATCCATTGTCTTAGCTGCCTTAGGGATAGCTATTTACTTAGATCCTGGACCATAAAGCTGTACTAGTTCAGTAAGTAAGGGAACTTAATTATTCTGACATTTTAATCTGATTTCTACTTTTGTAGGATACAAGGCCTTAAAGCTGCTGAAGGCCAAACCAAATGTGGGCCACCCTGTCCATCAGTCTCGTGTAACTTGGTGGGTGGGGGGAAGTGTCTATTCAGAAACTTTTGCTGAGCTTCCCAAAGTGCTTGGATTTTAACTTTTGGGAAAAAGCATGATTTTTATCAATGACTTGTTTAAGAAAATGGTCTCTTGCTTGTAAATTAGTATAAGAAGTTGCTGGAATAGGAGGATCATACAATATGACACTAATGAGCTGTATTTGATACAGACATAATTAGTCTAATTCCTCTTTCCTCTAATGAATTTAGTGTTGGTATGTTAGCCTTTTTTTTCCCTAGTCCTTTTCTTCTTCTACCTGTGGGAGGTGTGGGTTTGACCTTTGAATAACCTGCTTTGTCATTTCCTTCCATTTTTGATTGCTGGCCTTTCCTTTTAATGCCAAACTGCTATATTTATGTTCTGAGCAGTGACTTATCTAAATCTTTACTGAATTCAGGTAATACAAATCAGGACACTTATCTTCAAGAAGCCTTTTACTCTCTTTAAGATTATCTTTCTCCATGTAAAAGTGTACCCTGAAATATGTGAGTTAGCATCTGCCCTACGCTAGATATTTTCACAGGTATTCTTGAAGAGTTGTTAAAATTCTGATTTTTAGAGGAGTATGTGTGTCTGCCTATGTTGTCCTAAAACTGTAATTCCTCTTTATTGCTGGATCTCAGTTATGGCAGGAAAATGCTCTGATCAGAAGTCTTGTGGGAAAATATTGGTGTTTTAGGAAAACATTCCTTCTGCTACTTTTCACAGGGTACCTAGGACAAACTAGGGAAGAAGTTTCCACAGAAATGTGGTGTGCATAGGCTGCTGAATGGCACCATCTATTTGCTTCAGAGCTGGGCCTGCAAACTCCTCTCAAATGCATCAGTAAAACAGCTTTAATTAAAAGGGGATCAAATTAATATCTGGTGGGAGTAGCCTGATGGGAAAACTAAGGGACTATAAAAACTTTTGAGGCCCCTTCATGTGCATTGGCAGGAACAGGATCCTTTAATTTCTAATTGTTTGCAGGAACTGCAGGAGAACTGCTGCAATGCTAACCTGAAGCTTGCCAGCTCTGGGATGTGCCCCCCCCTTTCTCCCCAGCCTCGGTGGCTGCAGCTGCCCTTCTCTTTCTCTTACTTTTTCTTTTTCCTCTCCTCACCCTCTCCCATATTTACCTGTCTTTTGTATTGAATGAGAGAATAATCCTTCCATTTCCCATAAAGGAAGCAGGCCAAAAATAAAGAGCTCTGTTTTGTGGAAACACTTTCATTGTCTTCTTTGCTCTGTGTCAAATCTTATTTAGCCCAATGTCAGCAGAAGTAGCCTGTGAAATGTACCTCACTATAGCTCCTCAGCTGGCTGCTGTTAGGTGTTTTGTGTGGGTGTGAAACTGCTCTCCCTGTATATACATTGTGCTCGTGCCAGTATCAGCCTTGAGAAATACAATAAATTTCCCTTTTTGTACAGAGCTTTCACAACTGTTTCCAGTTTTCATGAGCAGCTCCAAGGATGAGGATAGATGCTTTAAAGGTTGGGACATACTGGAAAATGCAGTGTTGGAGATCATGGAGATGTTGGAGGAGACTTGGAGACCCTTGTCATCAGATTGAAAACAGGAATGTTTAAGGCAAGTCACTTTTGAACAGTTAATGAGGATTGGCTAAAATTAAACTTGAGGCAGCAGTCACTTAAAATGCTTCTTGTTCCAACTTTGCTGTTTGTATTCAATCATTACACCATATTTCCCAGCTGAACTTTATAGGTTCATCCTTCCCACCCAACAGCCTCTCCCAAAGAAAAGGCTTTGTGGTAAGGCCTCTCACTTTGATTTTGTGAGAAAAATCTAATTACTACAGAGAGAATAAATCCATAGCAAACATGGCTTGATTTTGGGTTTGGTGGTTTTGTGCTTTTTTTATTGTGAATTGCATCTGAGCGACATTGAATCCACTTTGCTCATCTGAAACCTGATAAATCAAGGTGATTCCTTCCTCTAGTACCCCCTGGATTTGGGTTTGGCTGCAAAGCCAATGTGGATTGAGTGATGGTGCCCAGGCCTTGTGGCTTTGAATACTCTGTCTAATGCAAATCCTCATATGTTGATATATAAGGGTTCTCTGGAGTTACTACTGTGTGGCCACGCGGGGAGGTATTTCTGATCTAAGCCCCAACCAGTGCTGGTTGGTGCACTCAGTGAGATGGTAACGATCAGCAGTAGATTAGATTCAAATAAGTCTGTGGGACAAGTCTATCTAAACATTACTGAGACTGTGGGATTCTTCTTGGAAACCAAGGGCCATAAAATTTACCAATGCTGCAGTTAAATTCTGCTGCCTCCTACCACTATCCACCCTGCAGCTCTATTGCTGGCCATAAAATGAAGTTGTTTTGTCACCTGTGGTTATTAATTTTAACTTTAGCATAGTAAATTTAATGCAGTGACATTTACTTACTGTAAATTTGTCTCCCATGAAACAAAGGGGCACTAACTTTGCAGACTTATGTAAAGAGTATCTGTTCCTATTAAAAATATTGGTGACTGCAGGTTAGATCTTGTAGAAGAAGTGTATATACTAAGGCTCAAAAAGTGTTTTATTAATGCCTGGAGATTGCTTGACTGTAAAGTTTTTTTAAAAAAAGAAATCCAGTTGCTATAAAAAGTTAAAAAACTTAAGCATCTGTTGCCTCACTTTTATTTAAAATCTTACATTTAATTTCTTCTTTGTAGGTAACCAATTTCTCTTGTTTTGCTCTAATGCTGGGGCTTGGCAGAAAGTGGCTTTAAATTATAGTTTTTATTTATTCAAATGTGCTGTTGGCATCATAGGTTTACACTTCCTATTAGAAGTTTGGAAAATATTTCTTGCTACACTGAAATAGAACAAAATTCAATTTAGAAATATAATTTCCTAGCACTAAGACACTTGATAACTTGGGAGAGATTAATCGGGCCTTATGACAGAAACTTGATTTAAGGCAGGAGATTAACACTGCTTTATCAGCTCATACCACAAGTGAATTAGCTCAAGAAATCTGTTTGAAGTTGCAGAGTGTCTGTTAGAAAAAGGTCTCTGGATATTTATTTGCTCACTGCTAAGTACTTGCTATAGGCTTGTCTATCTGACAGCACAGGAACAAACTTCACAGCAGCTCTGCTGATTTTACAGCAGTGTATTTCATATCATTCCTTTTTAGCCCACAGAAAACTGGAGTGTTTTGGAGGTCAGCTATTGGCTCAGGGGGATTATTCCTAATAAATTAAGCTAAAATTAACAAACAGTATTACAGTGATGTTCTGATTTCATTGATATTGAGGCCAAAAGAAAATGCTTAAGTGGTGTTTTTAATTGGAAAGGTTCTGTCCCAACACTTGTTGTAAATCATATTTTTATCAGCAAAAGAAGCCTCATTTCCTGTCCTAAACTATAGCTCTGTTTATCTTTGGAGCATATTAAAGCTGTTCAGAAGTTGGACCTTAGAGGTTGATGGATATGCATAGTCAGCAGGACCAGGGAGGTGATTCTGCCCCTGCACTCGGTGCTGGTGAGGTCACACCTTGAATCCTGTGCTCAGTTCTGGGCCCCTCAGCTCAGGAAGGATAGTGAGGTGCTGGAGCAGGTCCAGAGAAGAGCAACGAGGCTGGTGAAGGGACTGGAGCACAAGTGCCATGAGGAGAGGCTGAGGGAGCTGGGGGTGTTCAGCCTGGAGAAGAGGAGGCTCAGGGGAGACCTTCTCACCCTCTGCAACTCCCTGACAGGAGGTTGGAGTCAGGTGGGGGTTGGTCTCTTCTCCCAGGCAACCAGCAGCAGGAAAAGAGGGCACAGACTCAAGCTCTGCCAGGGGAGGGTTAGGTTGGAGATTAGGAAGAGATTTTTTGCAGAGAGAGTGCTCAGGCATTGGAATGTGCTGCCCAGGGAGGTGGTGGATTCACCATCCCTGGAGGTTTTCA
>NW_008676521.1:0-25498 GCF_000695815.1 Acanthisitta chloris | reverse complement strand
TGATTCTATGATTCTATATACAGATGTATACAACTGACATAGAAAACTGGGAGCTAATGTGCTGGGGCCACAGTTGACCACTGGTCCAGGTTGGCATTCTAGCTCTGCTTCAGATACAAATTATATCAGCACCAAATACGGGAAAAAAGTCTGTGGCAATCAGTCCATTTCTGTCACTTGGCAGTTGTGTTTTATATCTGAAGATACAGACACCAAATTAACTGGTAGTCCTTAGGATCCTATATGCTTTATTTGGAGTAAAGGAGATATCACACCTTGTGCATAAATAAATATAATGTATGTGTTTGTGTGCATGAACAAGATATGCATGTGTAGACACAAATACTCTTTCCTCCAGTAGCTTTCATTTTTTTTGGAAAATGCCTGGAGCAGCTGTATTTTTAAGTTCAGGTAGTCCAAAATGAGGTCTGCATGATTTTGTAAATTTTAGGTTTTATTTCTCCTAGAATTATAGCATCCAGGGTGTTATTTTTAAATCTCTTTCTTATAAACATTTTTGCTATGCTGCCTATGCAGATGAGTCTGCAGAACTGACCTTCTAACATACAGATTGGCTGATAGTCAAAATGACACGTTTTTAACACCAAGCTGGTTTTGCTGCCTACAATAAGGTAATATGTAAAGGTACATTCTCAAATGCTGCACTGCAGAGGTAAACACAGAGGAGCATTTTGTATGCACTGTGTATGCTGTGACAAGTGCTTAAAGAGTGCCTTCTCTGGGTATCTCAACCAACCTCCTGTTTCTTTGGTGCAGATGGGAATTAACAAGCCTGGGAAGGTGTATAAATTTT
Source organism: Acanthisitta chloris (assembly GCF_000695815.1). Classification (NCBI taxonomy): domain Eukaryota; kingdom Metazoa; phylum Chordata; class Aves; order Passeriformes; family Acanthisittidae; genus Acanthisitta; species Acanthisitta chloris. The sequence continues at coordinate 24,684 of NW_008676521.1, read as the reverse complement.
GCTGGTGTGAATATCTGTATTTCATTAACCCAAAGGAGGGTACCTGCAGTGTGCAGACAGAAGTGTGCACCTGTGGATGGGAGACTAGCATGTACCTGCAAACAGTTTAAATTCTGTTTGTGAAAGCTGAACAGGACATCGGAGTCCTCTTAGAGAAGAGAGAAGGGGAAAAGCTTCTCTGCTTGCAGGCTGGGGCAGGTGCCTGCAGTGTGGGCATTAAGTTCTGCTCATCACAATGAGGTACTAAACGAATATCAAAACCTGCAGCTTGAGGGTCAGGACAGTAAGCTGTTTTAAAGGGGCTGACTCAGGTAAGAAAAGGAGAAAGCTAAAAAAGGGTTGCTTAATGTGAGGAAATGATCAGAGACCTGAACAATAAAGGACAGGTACCCACCAAAATATTATCCTTGTTTACTCTTGCTTTAGGAGTTCTCCAAACTTTCTGATACACTTCAACATAGGCTTGAGATACCTTCCTAAGCTCAGTTGAAGAAGGCCACAGAGTGAAGATTGCAAGGAGCAGGTGACAGCTATGTCCATCTTGACAAGGTTGTCACATCTGTTTCTCTTGATGAGCTCATACCCAGTCAGACTTGCCCCATGTAAAGGGCAAACAGAAGGAGCCTTATTACCTTGGGAAAGCTACAGTCAGTGGAGATGTTACCTTGTGAGTTCCTGAGGTTTCCTTTGTGCTCACATGGGCTCCCTTTCCCTTGTGTGCCATCAAGGAGACCAGTTGCCCTCTGGTTTAAAGTGTTTGTAAAGTTCATGGTTGCAATAAATGTCATTCTACAGGAATATAAACAGGCTGTTGCCCTACTGCATTACTGCTGTATTCACACTACTATGCCTAAAAATTTGCTGGAGTTGATTAATGCAAGCAAAATTTAAATGAATATTTTCCAGCAGAAAGAACTTTAGCAGCAGCACTGGCTGTGGTGCTGGGGGGACCTCTAACTTGCTATGGTGCTCATTGGGTAATCTATTTGCTGTGTAGACAGAATCAAGAAACTTTGTGGTTTATGCTGATTTCAGTCTGAACATACAAGTCTATGCATATGTTCTCATCTGACCTTTTGTACAGGAGGTCAAAATATATGATTTTATTTCTATTGCTATTAAAATGCATTTTCCAGACAGATTGCCAGCAAAGAGAATGGAAGAGCTGGAGATTCTGCTTTTTTCTTAACAAATATGTTTTAGTAGTCAGCTGACACCCTATTCTAAAAACTTACATATAACTTAAATTTACTTGACTTCAACTTCTGTTGGTGCTTGACTCCTTCTGTCCCATTCAATAAAATATTACTTCTGTAAGGTGTGCTTTCCATGTCCATGGTACTTGGACACTATGGCCAAAATCTTTCTTGCCTCTAAATAATTCTTGATACTTTTGAACAATTTGAACACTGTAGTCAGTATTGGAGAACACTTCTCTATTAGGAGGAGGATCAGTTCCCAAGAATACCCAACTGTACATCCCTTCTCTCTTTCTATCTGTTCTGTAACAATCTCTTCAGATTTTGTTTCTCCCTCTGCAGTTTACCTGCTGTTTTTTTGTGTCTCATTTTCAGACTATGGACATGGGAGTTGTAGCTAGCTAGTGTCTGACTATTGAGTTTATGCTATCCATATACAGGAAGCTTTTAATTTACTATTCTACTTCTTAGATATCCAAAAACTGTGATAGCATTGGTATGTATATAGATAAACAGAACTTCCAATGAGAAGTATTATGGGGAATGTCCTGTGCAGGGTCAAGAGTTGCAGTCCAAGATCCTTGTGGGTCCCTTCCAGCACTGAATATTCTGTGATTCTGTAGCAGAGACTAGCTGCAACAAGGGAAATTCCTAGCAGATATTAGAATTATTTTTTTTTCCATCACAGGGGTGGTCAAATACTGTAACTCTGGCTGCCCAGAGAGGTTTTGGTGTCTCTATTTTTGGACACATTCAGAGCTAGACTGGACATGGACATGAACAACTTGATCTAGAGGTTTTACTTTGAAAAAGAGGTCAAACTGTTTAACCTTTTGAGGTCCTTTCCATCCATACCTGGGATTTGAGAAAGACTCTAGTTTGCCTAACTGACAGTAACATCTCAGCTGTGGATCTCCCACTTTCCAAGTAACTGTCCTAACTGATGGGTGGAAATGATGACATTTTCCTAATAAAAAAATATTGGAAAGGGTTTACTTTGTTTTCATACTAGCAAGTTTTGGAGTAGGTGGAAATGGCAGTTCTTGGGGGTTATCGTTTCCTATGCCCTGTTTCATCTAAAATCAATTTGCTCTGAACAGATAAAACCATTGCATAATTTATTCTTTATGAACATATTTTTGTGTGATAGTGGAAAACAATACTTTTTAGGGAGATTTTCATTTGCAGCCTTTCATTTCAGGCATCTTTTACACTAACCAGAAAAGCAATCTTCACACACAGACAACAACAAACAAATAGAACTTGCTTTGTGATGAAAGAGCCTTGCGATTTTGCTATTCATTTAAACCACATGAAAACACCTCTGATAGAAAGAAAAGATCCTCAAGGTTAAGTGTCATAAGAAGACATCATTTTGTTTAAGCTTTCATTTGCCTTGGAGGATATATTTTCAATAAGAGACCTAAGTGAGCTGGTTCCTGCTCCTTGAGTGCTCCTCCTGCTTGAGTGGGTGACTGCATGACTGTGTCTGTCACGGTGCTGGGCAGGTGGCTGCTGTGCTTCCTGGTCTGGCAGAAGTGACAACCATCACTTTGTTGCTCCTTTTGCTGAAGTACAGTTTGTTCCTTAAAGCCTAGAGAGATTTGACAAGCTCCAGGTTGTTGAAATTTTGCTTGATTAATATTTTGCATACATCCTAAGGGTGTTTTTGCAGCCTCTCTCCCACTGCCCATCTGGGATTTGGAAGGATTGTGCAACATCTCCAGAAATGAAGGGAGAAGAACTTCTCTTGACTTTCTGGGCAACAGAATATGCTTGCTTGACCAAGGGACCAGAGACACTGGTCCTGCACACTCAACCAGTTGTCAGAGGCTTCATGCTGCTCACAGATACAAATTTCTTTTAAAAAGTGGCAAAAAAAGGTGAGTGAAAGAGCTTCAGAACTAGGTAAGGCTGCTTCATATTTTGAGACACTAAAAACAGCTGAGATAGGGATGAAATTTTTGACTCTTACCCTCATGCTTCATGCTGCTCACAGATACAAATTTTTTTTAAAAAGTGGCAAAAAAGGTGAGTGGAAGAGCTTCAGAACTAGGTAAAGCTGCTTCATATTTTGAGACACTAAGAACCAGCTGAGATAGGGATGAGATTTTTTGACTCTTACCCTCACTTTAATTTAATCAGAAAACTGAATGGCAGGTGCCAAGGTTTGTTTAGGTTTGTAATACATCTGGGGGGTCAGCAAAGAGTGCCCTTGAACAGGGGCTGCCTACATGAAGCCAAGTGCTTGAGGGATTCAGAGGCCTCTGGAACCAACTGCCTCAATATGGAGTTGTTCACTCCAATGAGGGTATTCAAAATTGGTAGTGAAGCTCTTAATTTTGGGGACAAAGTAATTTCCTTAGGGGTCATGAAGCTGATCTGTACCTTCAGACAAAGAGTTCAGGGTTCAAAAACTGCTCCTTCCTATTGTAAAAACAGGGCTGTAGTTCAGCACGTCGCAGGTTTATGTGGGTCGTATTTCAACTATTCTTTTTGTCATTTTGTACTTAGATCTCTGAGCTGTCTATAAGAGTAAGAAAGTTATTGCTGAAGAAATTGGGAACTGGTAGTTGATAAATAGTGCTACATCACTCTGCAAAGAACAGTTGATGAATGTTACCATTGTATGTGAAATGTTTCTCTTTTTTTTTCTTCCCTCTTTAATAGCAACATTTTGAACCACATCGTCCCGCACAGGGGACTGCTAAGTAAACCAGAACTGACATATGATGAATGTAAAGCTGTGGTTACAGCTCCAGAAATCGATGAATTGCATGTTTCACATGTGGAAGGGCAGTCATGCTGTTGCTGCTTGCAGAGTGATAAATGTAATTCAATCTGTGAGCAGTAAAACACGAGTGTAACTTGCTAATGCAAGTGCTTGCCTCCAAGAGGAAAGAAAAGTTTCTGAGAAACTGTACTGCTCTGCTGTGAAACCTTCTGCGAAAGAATTAGTTCTAAGGCTTGCAAGGAAAATGTAAAGGAGAACCATGTTAAAGTATAAGTCAATAACCCAGGGAATGTTTCTGTAATGAATGTGGTTCAGTACCTGTGAATATTGTTAATCCATCTCAGACACAGGAGCACCTAGGAAAACGTCACTTTGAGAGATACTAGAATGGGAAAGATAATAATGCCAGAGATGAAGGCCATTCTTTATGGCACTGTGAATGCAAAGATGAACCTCTAGGAATGACCTCTTACAACTCAGCAAGTTAGAAAGCATGTTTCAAGAGCTGCTCTGTAGCAAGTGATTAAATAAGTTCTAGAATAAATGGGAAAATGCAGGTTAAAACATACTTTGGGGACTGGAAATGAAGTTGGCACACTTCAGTTCTTACTGGGCACTCAGATTTTGACATGTGCACAGTGCTCTGCTAATCATGGCTTGTTTCTGATAAAGAGCATTGGCATTTCCTGCCAAAAGCTGCTTAAATTTTTGTTTAAATTCTGTTCTGAATTCATATTTAATAAAGATTCTTTTTCTTGCAGAGCAATTCAAGGAAACTCAGTGTCACAGTTCACTGAGTTCATGCCAGGACATTGCAGTGTTTCTGTAAGATTCAAAGAGATAACTTTTGATGTTAAGATGCTGCTAAACAAGCCAACTCTAGCTGTCAGCTCTGCCACAGGAGACCTTATTGGAAGGTTGTTGTCAATAGGCCAGTGGACCATGCCATTATTGAGTAGGCCTGCAGGAGCTGATAAATTCCTTATGTAGTCCTAACATATGGAGGGTTTAATAGCAGCAATGTCTTAAAGTGTATGGAAGTGCTGTAGGGAAGTCTAACCCTTCTGTCCCACAAGGAGGAGCTTGGGAGGATTGTTTCAGCAATTGCTTTTCTTCCAAGTTAGGATAGTGACATGAGCTATATCCATTTTGAACAGAAGGAAGTCAGAAGTGTTTAATTTGGAAATATAGCTCTTTGTGACTTTTGTATTTTAACTGAAATGCCTTCTTATTCACAGAGCTTTTTCCTAGACCCTAGTCTCAGGCAGGGCAAATGCACAGACAAATGCTTGTTTGGCATTACTTGAGACTCCTCTTTAAAGTTTCTAGAATATACTTAAAATGTGACATTGATTTGACAGACTGAAAGGCAGATGTAAGACAAAACAGACAATGCAACTGAATGGAAACACTGTAGTAGACTTGTAGGGTTTTTTTTCCTCCTCTTAATTTTTGTTTAATGCACTCTACCTTAATGCTTTATATGGGAAATCTTCCACTCTCTTTGGCCCTGAGCTCCATACACTGCTGATCTCAACAGAATGCAATGCTGCTTTGGTGCTGAACATCAAGATATGATGTCTGTGCAAAGAAGGTGCAGATGATTATTGCAAATAATAATACCTTACACTGTGGTAGTGCTTAGAGATCCAGATGGACACAGGTGAGTGAGGATCAGAGGAGAGAGTGCTGCTCAACTTGACTGATTGCTAATGGTGTAAAAAAAAGCATTTTCTGCATAGCTTCAAATGTGTAGGAACTTTCAGGTAATGATTAAATACAGTGCACCTAGCTGGCAGTATATTTTTAAGCTTTTTGAAAGGGAGACAGGATTGGATGCAAAGGAACAAACAAAGGCTCATCTAGTTACTGCCATGGAATAGAAAAAATGGAAATGAAAGTTGTATCTGTGATAAACAAATTGAAATTCCTTGGGAGAGTGCATGTCTACTTAATGTCTTACCATGACTTTTTTTGGTCAGAATAAATTACTAAAATGAATCATGAGATGCTGAACCAAAAAAACGTGAGGAAGATCTCTGGATTCTGGTGCAAGTAAATTCACAGCCCTCAAAATTCTCTCTGAAAATCCTGATTAGAAGCAAACAGCATCAAAACATGATGTCTCTTAACAGTGGCTGAGAGCTTCCAGATATATATTCTTGTCAAGAAATGAACTATGAATATGCCCTGACATCTAATAGATTGTTTTAAGAGGTGTTTAACTTAGAAGTTGATGTCTTTTATATATTTTGTTTGAATTTTATTTAACATTTCAGTAATTGATATCCAGGCTTACTCACAGTAAATGTCTTCTCTACACTTGTTATTTTCACAGATGTTTTTATGTTTTTCCATCAGTTTTGTCAAATCCATCCATGCCCTTGGGAGAAATATGAAAGTCTGCTCCCAACATGTGTGTTGGAGGGGCCACGACAGAGGAGCTCTCTCTGGGGGTGACAGTGATACCTCCACTGAGCTAACAGCTCTGTTGCTGCTGGTTTCAGCTCTCAGATAATTTCACAGCAGACACAAGGTGTGTCTGGTGCCTCTCTGACCCTGGTGTGGTTTAAAGATAGATGTGCCATCTCAAAAAGCTAAACCTCAATCCAGATAAGTGTTGTGCTGATAGTAGTTAGAAATCAAATGCTTCATTATGTTAAGCTTTAGTCTCTTGTTTTTAAGAGCTCAAAAATTGTCAACTTGAAGAAATACCTAGACTGAAATTTTTGGAAGTGTAAATAAAAGCACTTTTCCCTCAATTGCTTTTTAAAATCAAACTGCTTCTAATGATGACAGTAAGTCAAGGAAGAAGTCGCAGCTGATTTCTGGCAGAGACTTGAGTTAGTCTGGAAAGTGTCAGCTCAGAGTTTAAAAGAAATATACTGAACAAAAAACCTTAGCCCCCAAACCCTTATCAATTCAGTGAAAGAGGTCACTAACAGTTCCCCAAAACTAGGAGAACTTGAAACTTTTTTTCTCTGCAGTTTCTTTTCAGAACAAGTGAATAATTGCTCATTCCCTGTGCCAGGTGCCTTCCCTCCCTCCCTCCCTCTCTCCCTTTCTCCCTTTCTCCCCAAGGCAACTCAAGGTGAGCACACTGGATGAAAAAAGCACCTGTGTAGTTATTCCTCCTTATTCTTCTGCTGGCACTAGACCCCTTGCTTGCAGTCTTCTTCCTCTAGCACAGCAGTGACTAGACTTCAAGACCCTAAACTGACAGCTCCTTTTAGTTTCTGTCTCTTTACAGACGTGCTGTCATGTTTTTGAAAAATGCTGGTAGGCTGTAGAGGGCTCGAAGCAAAATGTGTGGGAGCACTTCATGTGGCATTGCCTTCTGAACACCACTGGATATGCTGTTTGAAAATAGGTATTCAGGTGAAGTGTCCAGGTGTCTGTTTACCCCTCAATCATAATCTGTTTGTTCAGACTGCAAAACACATTCAGTGAATCTGAAAACCCAGTTTGCAGGATTTTGGAGGAAAACTGAAAGTCTTGCTGGAAAGTCCTGGGTCTAATAACCTCTTGTACTTTACCCAGTAAGATGTTCTCAATGGGACTTGTTTAAAGTCTACCTCCCTGCTCCCTGCAGCCCCCAGACCTTGTGGCACTGGAGTCAGCACTCTGCCAAGTGGGAGACTGCTGAGAGTTTTGTGGCAGAAAGAGCATGATTGTCTTCAGTGACTCGGCTGCAAGTAGTTCTACTGTTCATGGTGTGGTTGGTTTTTTTTTTTTTTTTTTGGTCAAAAATCCAGTTCAGAAGGTTTTACCCTGAGGTTTTTTTGTCAGGTGAGTGATATGGAATCCTGCTTGAGTGTGAAAACTGTTGTGCTCTGTGCCAGGATAATGGTAGGGGCACAAAGTTCACTCCTCTCATCCAGGACTGACTCATGAGGATCACTGTGAAGGTGTCTGATAGTGGTACCCGTAACCAGCCAGTCTGCTACTCCTGGGTCATGTGCAGCATGTCATTTCAAGATCCCAGCTCTGGATGATGATTGGCTGGATGTTGCTGGGGCACCCTTGGATCTGGCTGTATATTTTGCTGAGCTCCATCTTGCCATAGAGTCTTAGGGTCTGAGCAGCTATTATCCCATACCCTTTTTCTGTCACTCATCCCTTCTTCTACCCTTGGATTTCTGGCATTAAAAATGTTTTTAATGTCTCTTGGTCATAGGGGTTTTGTATGCTGCTCACAGGGTCAGTAAGGTTGCTTGTCTAATTGGATAGGGAGGAAAAGAAATAATGTTCATATATGATACCATCATGAAGCAGTTGGTGTCTACATAAAGGGTTATGCTGATAATTAATCAGAAGTCACATCTGTATCTGGCATAGTTCTATTTTTATAACAGAGTGTGCACTGGGACTGTAGAAGAGCTCTGAGAAACTGTTGTAAGAGATGAAAGAGCTGAAAAATTCCCCAATGGCACCTAAATAATAGGCTGCAGGGGCAGAGAGGGGGATTGGAGGCTCCTCAGTTCATGTTTGAGGCTAAATGTTCAGCATATCAGCTTTGCAGCATCAGTGAAGTGATGTGGACCTGTTTCTCTGACCTCTTTCAAGACAGCATTTTGCTTTCTGTATCTGAAATCATTCCTGGCTCACCTTCTGAGGACCTTTCTAGCTCAATCTACAAAGCCTTTTGAAACTCACTGTTCCTCAGTGAAAAGCTATTTGGAAAGGCAATGAATCGTGAAGTGGTCTGATAAATAGTTGGCAGAGGAAAGATGCTCCAGTGCTTGGAAGAGTAGCCTGGGGTTTGGATGATCAGGTTGGATTTTTATTTATTTAATTTTGCTCTGTAGCAGCCTTCCTATAGAAACTTGGGCATGTTATTTAGCCTCACCGTGCAGCTCATGAAAGTGTTGTGGGTATGGCCTCTGAGGTGATTGGTGATCACAGCAGGAAGGTATCAAAAGAAAAATCAGAGCCTGCTCTATTGTTTTTTTCTTCTGTTTTTTTTTTTCGTTAAATACACTGCCAAGTCCAGTTGCTTTAATACTTTTCCCTGAGGTATATTAAAACAGGCTCAACATTTACAGGACAAAGCCTCCTCTTGTACTCCCATTTTGACACCCAGAGGATGCAGCTGTAGATTGCTTCAAGATCTGGAAGTGTTCTTTGAACATCTTCCTTCCTGCTGCATTCATCAAGGTTTCACCAAGGACATGATTGTGTTAGCCTTTGCCGAGTGATGGAACAGACCAATTATTTCTATTTATTATCGATAATGATAAAGAAATGGTGCTTGACAACTGTCTCCCATGTTATAGATGGTGAATGGTACAATCAGATATTATGCATGACAACTTGAAGAGGTCAGTTGTTGACAGAGAGCTTTCTGTGTACCACATGTAATTACAGAAGTACTGTTTGTCTTCTTTCTGATTCATTACTATCATTTTCTGTGCAATTTCAATGTCATTTTACTTGTCCCGATTTCATTTCATGATCCAGAAAAGCATTTGCTATTAGCACAGGTAAGAGGATTTTTCATTGCACTTATCTACTGAAAGTCACCCTGAGCAAACACACACCTGAAAGCAAACGTGCCTTCAAGCAGCATTGGGCATCCAGGTTTCCTTGGGGTGAAGAGCAGAATCTGTAGCAGATTCCTGTGACTCACAGTAATGTGCAAAACAAGAGTTCTCCTTTCTTCTCAATTTCTGAAGGGGATCTCCCTCCTTTCTTTACTTCCCAAGATGCAAACACTTCTCCCAAGAGACACTTCTCAGCACAACTGAGAGCTTCGTAACAGCACCTGACAAACAGCCATTGGCTGAAGTCCTGAGGTCCCCCAGTCTTGGCCTGTTCCTGCTGGCTTCTGAAGGCTCTGGCAGAGAGGGATCTCACGGATGATACTCTTCTTCCCCTTTAGCTGACTCTTTCTAGTTCACTCCTGAAACACAGTGAAACTTGAGGAGAACTGGGCAGATTATCTGGGGGTAGACAACCTGTTTGTGCAAACTGTCTTGTGGCATCATGCTGTTGAGACCTGGGGGATCCATTCATTGAAACTTGAAGTTGGGATCATAAGAAACCAGCAATATGGGCTGTGCATATAGATATCTTTTAGCTGAGCTTGTGGAAGAGGTTACTTCCCTTGTTGGTCAGACTATGGAGAATTTTGTGCAAGACTTTGCTCTTGTTTCTTCAGAAACAAACCAGCTATGGTGTTATGCAAGCTAATTCACATGGCTTGGCTTGGAACACGATGAAAGTGCTTGGGCAGATTCCTCCACTTGCAGACTGGCAGGGACAAGATCCTTCAGCAAGAGCGAAAGGTGAACAGAAGATACAATGGTTGTGATAACTGAGTCTGGAAGAAGATAACTATTTGAGGTTAATCAGAATTAACTTCAGCCTGTGTTTCTTAACATAGTACTGCTGCTGGAGAACAACTCGGGGCATGAACAGCAGAGGAGCACTCCCACTGCTCCACAGTGTGTGGACACATCAAGTCATCCTTGCCCTGTCTCAGCCTCACACTCACTTGTCTCTGGCCCTGACAGACAGGCAGCTCTGCATTCATGTCCTTGCCACAAAGGAAAGCCAAAAGGCAGCCCTTGGAGAAGACAACATTTCAATGATGCTTGACAGCAGCAAGTCAAGCTGAGGCTGACTTGACACTGAATTAGAGACCACACAAAACTGATGGGTTCACAGCAGAACTTCTTGGTGCCTTATTGGTGTTGCTAATGGGTTATCCCCTCTTAGTCCTGAGAAATTTTAGCATCAATATCACTAAAACTGCAGATGATAACCCCCACATCCCAAATGAGGATTGTTCACCCTTGCCTTATGGATACAGCTGGGCACACTGTGGGTTTGATGCTGAATCTTGCTCTCAGTGTGGAAAGCAGAGCACTGAAACCAGGATCCTGGACATTTGTTTTATTAAGTCAGCACTCTCAGGCTTTCTTGAAAAACACTTTTGCTGTCTTGCAAACTAAATCTTTGTTAATATGTGCTGGAATAGCATTTGGTTTAGGTGCTGCAGCTTCACACTGGTGATGTAACTTAGGGTTGTTTTTCTCTACCTTTCTGAGCTCCCAACAACCTCCACTCTCTAGGGTGGAAATGAATCAACACATTTACAGCTTTAGCTGTTGGATGGGAAAACTCTTCACCTGTGAGATTGATCCACCTCTGGTCACTGAAGCATGGTAACTCCGAATAACTGCAAGGAAAAAAGTGAGACTAAACCAGCTAGTTTGTAGCTTACCCAAGTTAATCGAACCAAAGCCATAATTAATTGTGTATCCTTTTCCAAAATTTTTCAAGATCCCAAAAAGCTGTCCTGCTGAGACATCATTTTTACCACTTTACTTGTCTGATGAAGATGGCCATTTTCATGAAAGCGCTCAGAGAAATAGATTAGTACCTAATAACACCAAAGCACTTGAAATCTTCTGGTTCAGATGTCAATCTTATTAGCTGTCTGAGCCTTTTCAAGTAGCACAAAAGTTATTTATTTACAGACTGACACATAGTATCTTGCTTTATTTCTTCTCCATCCCTAAAAAGAGATACTGTTTACTAAAAATCAGTTCTCTCCTTTGGTATAAATACTAAAGAACACTTTCTATCTTCAAAGCACTATAGATATTCTTTTAAGGATTGACTGCTGTTATTAGCTATCACTTTAGGCTTAAATGGTATTGAATTAAAATAATTTCTTAATGATAATCCTCTTCTCACAAGGCTTAATGGTTTTTAGATTGGGTTTTGGCAAATATGAGACTAGGCAAGGATGCAAGCCTGGATCTTATCCAAAGGCCATTTAAATCAATGAAGTCATTGGGTCCTATAAATGCATCATGCCACAGCACGACAATTAACATTTAGTGGAATGTTTGCAGAATATTACAAAGTCTATAAAATATGGATTAAATGTACCTGAGACACAGCCAGTTTCCTGACAAATAGAAGTTGAAAGCTTTTTTTCTTTCAGATTGACTTTGCTGATCTAATTTGCTGCAAACTGTAGAAAATGCCAACTTTCAAGCAGTAATATTCATTACAGCAGGTGGCCCAATGAGTCTCTCCGAAATGGACTTTTCTATATGGATGGATTTTGTTAGATAAATGCTAGAAGCTGTGAAGAGCTCCAGTGACTAACATCTCCCTCTTCTCTGTACCAGTGGAAGATGTTATGCACCTTCCTATTCATACTGTCCCACCCTGAGTGGTCTACATACTGTTGCACCTTATCAAGCAGTGCTTTCTACGCATTTTCTGAGTTTTGTAATGACTTTATATTTCTTTTCACATTTCTCAAGATTTTGCAATTCAAATGAATAAGTTGCCTTCAGGTGCCTAGGACTCAAATTGAAGTGTAGTCTCAAATACCAGGAGCTGGTATTGTGTGGTCTTTGTTTCTCCTGCAGATATATGACTGTTGGGTGAAAAGGTTCATGCCTTACTTATATGAAGCGAAGGTGTTTTGGATAATCTTAAAAGCAAATGAAACCAAACCAAATCAACTCCTTCAAGTCCCATGCCTTTGTGTTTAGGTTCTGAATTAAAGGAAAACAATAAATTGCTGGAAAAATATTCTAAGGGTAGTTTGATATCTGGGTAGGAAGACATCAGTGAGGATAGGAAGATTTAAGGTGCTTCTTCCTAAAGAAGGCAGAGTCTTGAGCTCACAAGTTTTATAGATAAGTTTGATATCTGCCCTTTCTCTCTCCTTTGCTGTATGCATTGGGCAGTCCTTGATAAAGAAAAAAGTAATTTTGCACATGTAATGCTACTTCAGAAAATTCTGGTGTTTATGTAGAGGGTGAGATTTGCTGATCCTCTATTCTCTGGTGCTCTGAAGCAGCCATATTTTGTGGGAAAACAGGAAAACCTTGTCCCAGGAGAAAGAAACTACCCTCAGCAGGAGCTGATAACTAGACAGTATGGCAATAAGCTGAGGCAGGGGAGATTCAGATTGGATGCTAGGAAAAGTATCCTGTTAGGGTATTCAGGCACTGGAATAGGTTGCCCAGGGAGGTGGTGGAGTCACCATCCCTGGAAGTGTTTCAGAGGCATCTGGATCTGATGCTGGAGGATATGGTTTAGGGTTTAGGGGTTCCAGCAGAGTGGAAGGTTAATGGTTGGACTCGATGATTTTAGAGGTCTTCTCCAACTTGATGGTTCTATGATTCTAGAGAAAACAAAGGAGTACTGCAGAATTTGAGCAGGAAATACCTGAGTATATAATGCTTGGGGGTTTTTTTTGTGGACCCTCAAGCTGTAGTGTGAGAGTATCTACGACTTACTTTTGGTTTGTTTTGGAACAAAGCACACACACTGAAATGCTGGTTGCAGTGACAGGAGATGCAGGATGTATTGTTTGGGTGTTCCTGGGATGTGTTGCTGTTTTGCAAGCAAAGCCAGAGCTCCTGTTGGAGCCAGAGAAGGAGGGAGAACTGCCTCCCAAAAAAGCTCTAAGTAGTGTAATTCCCCACAGGCAGTGTGAAGGAGACAGTTTTGGAAAGATTCCTTCTTTATCTTCCTTCTCATTCTGTTTTTTCAGGCCAAGTTAATTATATTTGCATATACAGTCACTGTTTACTCCTGTGACAAGACCATAGGGAGTGATGATTTTGGCTGGAAAGGATGCTGTATTTGTGGGGGAAGGAAGATGGGATAATTGGGTGGAGCTGAGGTTCCCTTTTCCCTTGCTCCCTGATGCTAAGCTAAAGCTTGCTGCTGAGTGCCCCTGTGTCCTTTGTAACTTCTCACAGAGATTTCTTGGCTGCTTCAAGGCTAACTTTGTTCATGCTTTGTTAATACTCATGGCTACTGCCATTTTGCAACCTTCCTCTACTTTAGCTCAGGCAATTACATCCTGTCTATTGAAGATTCCCATTGCTGGATCAATAGAAGAAGTTTATTCTTCATTTCCCTTATAATAGCTATTGTATAGTGCTGCAAAATGGCTGTTGTAGCCAGCTGTAATTCATCAGTGGATGAGCAATCCTGCAGTCTGAAAGGCATCCAAAGATCTTATGGGATGAAAAGTGATATAATTGTTATTGGTGACTCTATTGCTCCTCTGACATCTCCTATAAGTATTAGTTGAGAATTGGAGGGTTATCTGGGCACAAATGCTGCTTCAATCAATTATCTGTGCATTTTCCCCATCCCATCTGATGATTGCTTCTGTTGCTAACCACTGGTATCCCACAGTGTCCCTCGATTGAACTTGTATGTCTACAGAATTATCCCACAGTGTCCCTCGATTGAACTTCAGTCTACAGAATTTTGTATCTAGTTCCCTGCTGCTTCCCAGTCATCTAATGCCCCTGTACAGAACTGAGCCCTCAAGGTTGGGATTGCTGGTTTCCTTTCTCTCTCTAACAGCTGCCATGTCATTGCAGTTGTCTCTAGACATTGAGCACGTTGGCCTCCAACAAGCCTGCTGGCAACATCTGATATGTAAAGTTAAGTGCCTGGTGACAAAGTGTTGAAGCAATCTAATAAATAGTTCTGATGATATCAGCTTCTGCCTTTTGTCCCTGAAATAGGAGACCTTCTTAAGGTCTTGGGTTACAGATCAGTGTTTTGTAGTTAAGAATGCTTGGGTCAAATAACAGGAAAAAAAAGCTTTTATTGTTTCACAGCTTTGTGAAGCCAAATATGTGCTGGATTTTCTATTAGCACATTGGATTGAGCTGGCACATATAATGGTTCTGTCTTCTTAAAGGGTTTGGCAGTATGAGAGTAATCACATCTTGAGCAGAGAGTGATGCCTGTACCACTGCAAAAGGCAGGTGGAAATGCTGCTGGGCTGTAACAGTGGTGTTTAATATCTAACTTCTAATGATTGAAATGGCTGCTCATGTTTTGAGCAGTGACTGTAACTGGGTCCTGTGATTCTAGTATTTTTAAACACCACCTCAAAATTGCACATCCCCTGGTGGAACCCACTGTGGTGCTACTAAGCAGCCTAGCTAACAGAAAATGAGAACTGGTAGGACAGGTATCTTGCAATGATGATGTTCCAAAGGAAAACATGAAGGAATGTGTTGTTTTCATTCAGATTTTGTGAGGGATGTGAAATAAATTAACTTCTCCTTAGGAAACAGGCAAGTGTCACGTTGTGAGGAGAGGTAAAGAAAAAGTAGGACCAAAATTTGGAAGCCTGAGTGAGGCATGTTCTCCACAGTAATTAAAAAATCTGAATTTGTCTTGCACATGAACAAAGAATTCTCCAGCCTTTAAGTGAGCTACCACACAGAAATCATGTTTATAAAGCAATCTTCTTATTGCATCTGCCTCATCATAAAACCTTCTGGCATAGCCTTTTATAACTCCTGTCTACATATGCATCTCATGCAAACTATTTGCTTTTGAATATGATAGTGAGGCCTATTGAAAACATTAAATAATATATTACACAACTTTCTCATTCCCTTTCAGCTGAAATGCTTAATAGA
The DNA here is from genome assembly GCF_000695815.1 of Acanthisitta chloris. Classification (NCBI taxonomy): domain Eukaryota; kingdom Metazoa; phylum Chordata; class Aves; order Passeriformes; family Acanthisittidae; genus Acanthisitta; species Acanthisitta chloris. Next base: position 9,316 of record NW_008676521.1, on the reverse strand, counting down.
CAAAATTCAAACACAGGTTTAATTCACCTATGAAGTACTTGGGCATCTGAATTACAGTTTTAATCTGCAGCAGCTGAGTTATGTCCTACTTTTACAATATATTCAGGGAGGGAAGGCTGGACAGGTAGAATCTACTTATCTTACAGATTGTGGGGATAACTTATGCAGACAGCTAACAGCCTGTTCCTACTAGGTGAGGAGAATTTATTGGAAGGGCTCAGGATCTTGCTCCTCCTGTCGCTGGTGGGTTATTAGCTTGTTCTTTCTCTTGCAGAGCTGATCCATTTGGGTTCAGCCTTGAGCTGACTATGAGTGCTGCCTTCTGGAGAAATGGGTTTGCAGAGTGAGAGGAGAGTTGTGCCTACATGTGCTCATGACCAGAAGGGATGCTCAATGAGTTAGCTTGTGTTTTGTTTCTGCTGTTGGCTAACATACGAAGAGAGTTGTCAGAACATGTGTCAATTTTTATAAACATTAAGGTTGTCATGGTTTGATGTCTGTAAGTCTTGAACATGCAAATCTTTCTCTGAATACTCAAGAGGATACTCATCTGGAACAGAAGCTGCAACTCAGCTCCCAAGGACAATTTGTATCTGCCCAAACTGTCGGATGCTCTGATCTAAATGACCATGAACTGAGTGTCATTAAGCATGTTGTTAATCTTACTGGGTGAGTAACAGTATTTCTCTTTTCCTTGGGGCACCCAGAGGATAAAAAACTTGCTGCTTGATCAGATTACCACATCAGTACCATGAGTTTTATGGGTAACCAGGTGTCTCCCTTAACCTCTGCTCCCTACACTGACCTCTTCTCTCTGACAGACAGAAGTCAAAGACTTGAGATGTAACCAACTAGCAGGTGCTTCTGCCTAGGAATTGTTCTCCAGCCCCTCCAAACTCCTGAGGAAAAGGACTAGGGGTGGCAATCAGAAAGGACTTCACTCTGTACATATCAACATATCATGAAGGTAATTATGTCTCAGCAGCTCAAAACAAGTTGGGGGAACAATCCTTTGAATTCTTCTATAACATGGGGTAGAAAAAAATCCCCTATGTTTGGATTCTGGCTGTACAGGGAACAGAAACTCAAATGGATTAAGATCAGAGAAAAAAATTTCATTTGATAGCATGTTAACCATTTTTGGTTAGCACCTTAATACCTCAAAAGCCACTTGAGATTGTCAGATGAAAGACAATATGGAAAAAAGGCATTAATGGACATTCTGTAGTGTATAAGAGAGTTGCATGGTTTAATCTTACTCTGAGAAATGGCTTTACTGAAACTTCTGTGCTTTGCAATGTCTGCTGGTGGAATGGAAGATGCAGCATTGAGATTTTATATTGAAGCTGTGCTATTCTGTGCAGTATTTGCTCTCACTTATCTCATATTTACTAAAGATGAGCTATATCATTACCAGTTGCTTTCCCAATTAAATTTAACCTCAGAATGGGCTGGGTGATTTTGATAAGACAAATTACATCTTGTCCATAGGACAAGTGAACAAGATATTAACTGAGAAACATAAAGCTGGGAATAAATAAAATAATTGTACCTAATAGAGCAACTTAAAAGGGTGCTTTTTGTGGTATTTGAGAAACATTTTCAGCTTGCAGTGATTTATTTCTGCTGCTCACAGAAGCTACATGAATAACTAATATTCTCTGACAAAGGCTCTATCCTATTAAGGAGTCAACTTTGCTGTAAAGGCAAAGAATAAAAGAATGTTGCAAAGACAAGGTAAAGCTATTAGCAAATCTCCATTCCAAAGTTGTTTCCTACTTGTTGTAAACCATTTCTATCAAGGGAGCAATTTCCTGTGTGCTGCCATTAGTGGATAATATTTTCCTTCAAATAATGGGCTGTGGATGGTGACTAACCACAAATGGCAATATTCTCTCTTTTAAAAGCCTGCACAGCACTCTCTAATGTTCCACCATGGTGCATTAAAACAGAAAGTAGACTATTTCCAATGTGAAAACTCATTTATTTAGAAAAATCTCGAGCCCTCTCTCATTACCTTTCTCAAAACAGCTGAATGAGAGTGGAGGTTCCTATAAAGTTTCAGCTGTCCTGGAGTTCAAATGTAGATTCTATAACTAGCAAACCTTGGAAAAACATTTCACATGCAGCTTGCAAAACAAAAAGACAATGAAATCTGATGAACAAGGCAACAGGATGTGTGCATATGCCACGAGATTTGTTGCTGCTTACATCTCTGGGCTGCACAGACACGCACACAAGATGAACTGGGCTAGGATTAACCAGGTGCAGTATAACAGTGTTCTGTTATCTGTCCCTGACAAATTACAGGCTGCTAGCTGGAATTGCCACTTGCAGATAGTAGTCATTTAGTAGTAAACTGCGCTTGTTTTTTTCCCCTAAAAGCCTGAAACAAAGGCATATATATATGAGTATGTTGAAATATGAAATGCTTTGAGTACATGTGAAGGAAATGTAAACCTTCCTAGCCTTTCATTTCCTATCAAACATTTACTGCATTGCAGGTCTCTCCAACTCAGTAACCACGTCAGTGTAGCATACACACTGTGCTTTATAGTGTCATGGTAATGTATTATTTGAGGCCTTCTTTAAACCTGTATTCTGCTTTTATAGAACTGATTTTGATTACAGAGAATAGAGAAACAGTTTTTTTATGTTTTCAAGTGTGACAATTTATGAGGGAAAGTAAATGCTTTACGCTTGTGTGTTATTGCAGGATTCATTGCTCTGGAGGAAATGTCTCTGCTCACAACTGAGCTTGTTTGGTAGAAAAAGCACAGCCAAAAAAGGTTATAAATGATTCTTTTTTCAAGTGGTTTGATTTTTATTCTTTGAAAAGTGAAACTGCAAAACCAAGATTATTGTTTTGCACTGCAATGCCATGACACTTTCTTTTCTAGAATTGGCTTAAATGAAACCCACTTAAATCTCATGTCCTACCATTAGACATATATTAGGGGATCATTTTACTCACCATCAAGTGAGGAAAACAAAACCTTCACAGCTCCAGGAGGTAGGTAGTGAGACTACTGCATCTAAAAGCCATTGACAAGTAAATTTAGAGAGAAAATGTAACCAGAACCTGAGAGCAGATGCAGCTCATTTTATAAAAACAGTGTAAATTATTAGTTTAATAGATTGTCAGAAAGCTGTGCCTTTGTTAATATCCTATCCCCATGTTCCTTGCTCACTCCAGAGCAGGTTGGGGAAGTTTCATACTGAATATTCTGAACTTCATAATGAAATACCTTGGTCAGCACTTACCAAGATTTTGGTTTATGAATCACCTTAAAAAGAAAGTTGTGATGTTACTTCCATTTTTCCACCTGCTTGTTCACTTTTTTAATGTCTCAACAAGCTAAGTATTTTCTAGAACATAGAGTAAAATAATGCCAAAGGAAATAAACAGTGTTAAGTTTCTGCCATTTCAAAACGTGAGATTTTTCAGGCAATGTATCAAAAGGGAACACAATGAAAGAGTAATTATTTTTCCTCTTCTATTTCCCAATTTACAAGGAACAATTAATGAGGCCATATACACTGATTTTGACCCATTTTTGGTTTGCTAACAAAATACCTTCAGTCATCTGACTTTTGAACTTGTCTCATTCAAGTGTGTAGTTCCTACTTGTCTTGTCTGAATCACTTCGAAGTTGTAGTTCCTACTTGTCTTGTCTGAATCCCTTCCAAGCGTGTGAGGAAAGTCTGTAGTTGCAATATTACAGCACACAGCCTTAGTAAAATACCAATTTTTTTTTGCTGTGGCTCTTGAAATAGCTGAAAGACTGCTTCAATTCTTGTGCTATGGTGAAAGAGAGAGAAAAAGAGCAAAGCCAAGGGAATTCAGAGGATGTGACCCTGGGCATGACACAGCCTCAGTTTCCCCTTTCAGTGCTTGGGATGTCTTTCAAATACACGGAGGTTAAATACATGCAAAGGGGCTCCCTCTGCTGGGAGGCAGCAAAAATCCTAGTTAATTATGTTAACCAATTATCTACCAAGAAGCTAATGCAACTTTTTGAACTGTTGGCTCAGTTTCCTAACAGTGTATTTCCCCAGACCAAGAAGTCCATGGGCTATTGCACTGGGAGAGCAGCAGCCAGAATGGGTTGTAGCAGCTCAGGCTCAATGACACTGACTAGCAAATGAAATATGTACTCAACCAGTGGAGAGTTTAGGCTCTGGTCACTTCTGCTGTGCTGAGGCATGAGATATGGAGTGCAGCGTTGTTTAAGACTGAGACAGAAAATGAGACCAGAGATTTATTCTGGTCTTGTACATCTGACCAACAGGTCTCCTGTGTTACCCACTCTAAGTTATCAGCAGGATGGTGTAGAAGATACTACTGCTGGTGGTTTCCTTTGCTGAATACCAAAGGCATCATGTGGGTATAAAATTATGCAAGATGTTTTCAACATGTAAGGACACTGGTTTTGGATCCTTTGCCAGCAGAGTCTTGTTCCTTTTTAGCTATTAACTAGCTCTTTAAGTCTTTCCTGCCTGTTTGTTTAAACAATTATGGGTGCACTCATATATATACAGGAATATATATAATACAGGAAAGTAGAGGTGGCTGATCTTTGCTTTGGGGCATCTACAGCCCCTTTGGAGTGTCTTGAGCACTGGTGTGAGGCAGATTTTATTTCTCAGCAAAACAGAATTAACTTCATTGGAGCTACCTGTAGCGCTACAGTAGGCTCAGAACACATGCAGAAATCTGCCTTATGTGGGTGTGTGGGCAGTTAGCAGCTGTGTTTCTAATGGCTCAGCCACCATGTCCTTGACTTGTCAGAAGTTGTTATGTTTTGTGTGCAGTGGCAGCTTTGCTAGCATCCCATTCTAGTGTTGTCTGTGTATGGTGACACAATAACAGCTCCTTTGGTCATGCCTCTAGCATCCCATTCTAGTGTTGTCTGTGTCTCGTGACACAATACCAGCTCCTTTGGTCATGCCTTGTAACCCCTTGAGTCATAACTACCAATACCAAAATTGTTCCATGATACCACATATGGCAGGCAAAATTCTCTGTTCCAGCTATATTTCCCTCTAGCTCCTTTATTGCAGGTGGAATAAATTGAGCCTTTGCTGTATTTAAAAAAGGTAGATGCTCAGGAGATGAGGTCTGAGGAAAAACTATTTTGCTTCTCAAATAAATGATTCTAGGATTGAAATCTGGAATAGTTCATTTTCCCCCTGGTATCAATCATTTCTGTTTTTCAGGTACCCTTCCTAGCTCCTGAAAGTGTAAATCTCACAGTTTTTATGTGTCTGTAAATCAAAAACTGCAGAACAGATTTTAAGCTCTTTAAAAAAAGCCCAACTACATCTGGACTAAGGACTTTGTATGCCAAGCTACAGCATCCTGCACATACAGAGACGAGTTAAAATGAGTCTGAAAAAGGGAGGAGGTTTATAATGGGAATGCTTTTTGGAGTGGAAGTGTGAGAGGGCACCACTCTGATAAGTCTAGAGAACAGAGATAAGATGAGATCTTATGATGCTTTGACACAGTGTGGTAAAAGGCTGTTTTGCATCTGAGTTCAGCTGATTCTGCTCAGGAAATGCTAGTAAAGGTGTACTTTCCAAATGATTATGTTTCACCATGTCTTTTTTTTCTGTTTTTTCTTTTTTCAGTGCAACGAAAATCACAAGGTCAAGTACCCAAAGGCAGAGCTGTGCTCAACAGATGCTAAAGATGGGATATTATCCCCCTCCAACACTCACTTCCCCCACCTCTGGCTTTGCTCTGACTTGTGCCACCTCCTCTTGGCGCTGCTGAGCCACAGCTGACCCTGAGTCAGGCACATTTTGCAGATCTTTGGGTGGTTTGGTGGTGATGGCATTTCTCTGCCCTTTGGGAGCTGCCTGTAAATAGACAAGGGTTCAAAGGGATAAAGAAAGCAGCTCTGGATTACTGTATTTGGAACACCTAGGCAAAGTGCTAGAGTTGTTTGTGGAGACTTTGTGCCCTCTAGAAATGCCCAGGCAACACTTACCCCAGGTTTTGGGCTCTGTTGTGTCAGCAAAGGAGTGTAAAGTAGCCTTGCAGAGACAAAAAGACCCACTCCTGAGAGCTCCTGATTAGAAGCATAGATGTTTTCAGAGGTCCTAATAAGGACTGGAGTCCTGCTGAGCCCGGAGGAGTTTGGCACCTCCTGCAAGTGGGAGTCTAATTTTGTGGTAAATAGGTTTTTTAGCCTTTGTGACAGCCTGAAAATGTTTGATTTAGGCTTTCGTACACTGGACTGACCAAAATAGAAGGATTAGAACAGAATGAGAAGCAATGTGCCCTGGAAAGTGCAATTATGTGGAAATCCATCTGAAAACAGCTGTCTGTGGGAACAGACCTGAGGAGGTATGCTGAATACACCTCCAGGAAATGGGGGAGCTGCACCTGTAGCTCAGCAGTTTGAACCCTGGTCACATCAGCATCCATGTCACTGTCGTTTTAGTTACTTGTTGTTCTTCTGCATGAAAAGAATCCACTTGACTGTCAGGAGACACAAGGAAAAGCAAGAAATTGTTCTTCAGCCCTACTTTCTGAAGGAGATGATGGCCAAGGAAAGGGTTGATTTGTTGCTCGACATAGCAGGAAAACTGTGGACCAAAAATGTCATTGTAACAGAGTGCCTAAAGCAATTTTTATTGCAGGTTCAGGTACATCCTAATTAAGCTTTGGAAGGTGGAGAATAGTTGCCTGAAGTTCAAGCTTTTGAATTCACTGCTCCTGCTAGGCAGTAGGAAGTTTAACACTAGGGTGTTTAGAGCCATAGGAATTTATCTCTGAAAGCTCATGGAGTGTGGGTGAGGTTCTGGGAGAAGGGCTGGTAGTATGTCTTTTCATGAAGGATAAAATGGATGGAAGAACTGCTGAAGGCTAATCAACTTGAATTGAACTGCAGGAAAATACAGGAGTAGATGAGCTACATGCAAGTACCAAAAAACCCAAACCAAATGAAAAAAAAGCCCTTGACTTTTTCAGGCTTCTGAGTCTGTCTTTAACAACATTCTTGGGAGCACACTGGGAATTATGGAGTAGATGGAATTTCTGCAAGGTAGATGCAAGACACATTAGAAAAGTATTCAGACAATATTTCACTGACATAATGGAAGTATATCTGTAGGGGTCTGTTCTTGTTCAGGTACAAGTTAATGCTGTCATTAATGTCCTACTTGAGGAAATGTCCTATTAAATTTCAAGTTGAAACTAAAATGAGGAGAGAACAGCCATGTGAAGGACAAGGTAAATGGTGTTGACAACATGCAGAAACAGTCCAAACACAGAAAAAGATAATGGCAAAAGCAGGACACCACAATCAGTGCAGTTGTTTACTGCTGCCAAAACTAGGATTAAGAACAACTGGCTGGGAACCAGTTCTGTAGAAAAAAAATCTAAGGCTGTTGTGTACCTCAAGCTGAATGTTCTTAAGACAGAATAGGGAAGCATAAAATAAAAGCATGAAAACTTTATCCCCTGTTCTGTTCATCCCTAGCCAGGCCATAGCTAGAATAACAGTCTTGTTTTGTGTAGACCCATGAAATTTTTTTGCCACATGATTATGTGGGTGCGAAAAGTTTACATGAGTTTAAAAGATAGCCTGCATGGAAACTAAATAGGTAAACTAAACAGATAAACTAAATAGTGACAAAGTTCCTTGTTCAAAAAAACAGCATTTTATTTAGGGTTTTGAAAGAGTCCTGGGAAAACATTGCTTTGTGTTTGGTCAGTGCTTAACCCCTCAGCAGATCTGAGCTAAATGATCTTTCTGGCTGCCACAGTATTTCCATTCCTCTGTTCTGCAATGCTGTCAGTGTCAACAATGAGGTTGCAAGAAGGGATGGAAGGTTATACCAGAAGATGTTAATGGTTGCCAAGAGCTACCCAGTCACTTCTGAAGGACCTGTAGATGGCTGGGCAAACTGACTTGTTGGAGAGATGGGTTTCCTCTGCATATAGCTCTCATATTTTGGCCACACCAGACCTTTGCTAGTGCAAGTTCTCTCCTGTCCAACCTACTTCCTCCTTGCCACATCCCAGGCTCTGCTGACACCCACTCTGAACATTGCTATACTGCAGTAATACTGCTTTGAATTTTGTTCCTGCACATAGCCTGAGGTAATTTGGTAACCCAGGCAGGCATCCAATGCAGAATTTGGATTTATGCTTTAAAAATCTGCCTGACCTGGACGATAGATTACGGTGATTGTGAAGGAGATGTTGTCCTTTCCTGGGTAAGTTCTCATAAAGTTTTATATGACAAGTTAAAAAATAATAAAAGGAAGAGAAATAATAAAAGAGGACATTATAGAAACAAAGGAGCACAGCAATTGAGAAGATTCAGACTTCAGACAAAAGCCAAGGGCAAAAATCCATCTTACTCTGTGAGGTTAGTGCTGCTTTTTTGGTTTTAATCCTTTAGATTTGGCGCATTTCATTCCTACCCTTTGCAGGGTGTGGAAGCTGAACATTATACTCTGGTGGTTTAATAAAGCCTATCATCTTGTTTATTTCAATCACTTCTTCACTGGGCTTGAAAGCTTTAGGGATTTCTTTTACAATAATTCCCCAGATCTCATTCTTGGCCATTACAGTGCAGCTGATTGCCTCTAAGCAGATAGTTCCTCCTTTTTATTCTTTGCTTTCAGTCTCATAATTCTGTGCTTATCTGCACTGAACTTCATTTGCATTTATTAGCTGTGTTGGTATTTAAAATATCTACTCTAAGACCTTCTTTATCTGTCTGTATTGTTTCTTACTATTTGCTGTCTCTCCCAATTTAACTTTAGTTGCAAACTCAAAATGTTTGTTCCAAATGGTTGTCAAAATGCTCTGCATAAACTGTTGAGTGTGGATCTGTTCCCACTTTCCAACTACCACATTTTTTCTGGATGAGAGATTATCTTTTCAAATTGCCCTTCTTCCATGAATCCCCTTATGACTCCTGCTGGTTCTGCCTCTTGCTCCTCCTTTCCTCCCTGTCTCAGGGACATGTCTCTCCAGAGTGCTCGATAGGGCAGAGCTGCCTCTTCTTCCTGCCAGCACACACATCTCCCTGAAAGCACACACCTCATTGTCCCTACACAGTTCCCCCACCATGCTGGGATGAGAATGTTGGATTTAGAAATTTAGAGTAGATACTAGGAAGATTTATTTTGGTGTGAGGGTGTTGAGACACTGGCACAGATCGCCCAGGGATGTAGTAAATGCCCCAACCCTGGAGATGTTCAAAGCCAGGTTGGATGAAGCCTTGAGCTATGTGGTCTAGTGGGAGATGACCCTGCCCATGGTAGAGTGTGCTGGTTTGAGCTGAAGTAG
>NW_008676520.1:1312-1532 GCF_000695815.1 Acanthisitta chloris | reverse complement strand
TTCTCCTTACCTGCAGCCCGTTTGGGTGCTTGCTGTTTCCTCCTTGGCATCGCTCTACTTTCTCCAATCTCACTTCTGTCCCCAGATCCGAGAGCCCTGAGACGCTCCTGAGCCGTGTTCTCTGCCTCTCAGCTTCACCCCCTTCGCCTCCCCTGCCCCCCTCCTTTCCACTCCTCTGAGAGCAACCTGTTTGGGGTTTATTTTATTTTACAGATCTACG
>NW_008676520.1:599-1094 GCF_000695815.1 Acanthisitta chloris | reverse complement strand
CTCTCTCTCTCTCTTTTTTTTTTTTTTTTTTTTTTTGTTTTTTTTTTTTTTTTTTTTTTTTTAACTGTTGCAACACTTGCTTTGCTTTGATTCAAACATCCAAACCCAGGAGCAAACGTAAAGGCACCCGCAGTGCCAGAGAACGGTAATCAATAAATAACAAAATAGAGATAGATAGATTAAAAAGGCAGCTCTGGGAAGATTGTGGGGTTGGCTGCTTCCTCCCTGTCCTCTCCTCCTCCTCCTCCTCCTCCTCTCCTCTCGCTGCTGGCAGAGCTGTATGGCGGTGCCCGGGTGTGCGCTGTGTGCGGAGCGCTGCAGGTTCCGTGCTGTCAGATGCCAGGCAGTGAGTGAGATGGGAGAGGACAGGGAGGCTCGGGATGGGAGGAAATCTGCGGCTCGCACACACGCGCAGGCACAGGCAGAGAGATCCACACACACACACACACACACGCGCGCACATACATACACACATATACACACACACATACACAC
>NW_008676520.1:0-420 GCF_000695815.1 Acanthisitta chloris | reverse complement strand
GCTTTCACATGGCCGGTCTAGCTGCCTCCCACGGCCATATGGGGTGAGACCTAAGCAAACACCAACCCCCTCCTCCTCCTCCTCCTCCTCTCCTCTCGCTGCTGGCAGAGCTGTATGGCGGTGCCCGGGTGTGCGCTGTGTGCGGAGCGCTGCAGGTTCCGTGCTGTCAGATGCCAGGCAGTGAGTGAGATGGGAGAGGACAGGGAGGCTCGGGATGGGAGGAAATCTGCGGCTCGCACACACGCGCAGGCACAGGCAGAGAGATCCACACACACACACACACACACGCGCGCGCACATACATACACACATATACACACACACATACACACACGCACACACACAGGCAGGGCGAGGCGATGCCAGCAAACATCGATCCGCAGAGCAAACTCCACATTAACTAACTCCTCCTCCTCCTCCG
>NW_008676519.1:5821-8433 GCF_000695815.1 Acanthisitta chloris | reverse complement strand
AGCCCCATTCTTGTTGTTATCCTATTCCTGTCCCATCCCTGTCACCGTCCCATCCATATCTCCAGCTCTTGTCCCATCCCACCCTTATCCTCTCCCAATTCTTGTTGCCATCCCTGTCCCCATCCCATCTGTATCTCCAGCTCCATGCTTGTCCCATCCCTGTCCTTGTCTCCACCCTTATCCTCTCCCAATTCTTGTTGCCATCCCTGTCCCCATCCCATCTGTATCTCCAGCTCCATGCTTGTCCCATCCCTGTCCTTGTCTCCACCCTTATCCTCTCCCAATTCTTGTTGCCATCCCTGCCCCATCCCCATCCCCTCTGTATCTCTGTCCCCGTCCCCAGCCTTATCCCAGCTCCATTCTTGTCCCTATCCCATCCTTGTCCTTATGCCACGCTTATCTCCTCACAATTCTTGTCCCCATCCCATCCTGGCAGATGGAGCAGATCAAGCGCACTAACCGGCTCTACACGTCGGACACCATCTTCCTCAAGCCCACCCTGCTCATCCCCGTGCCGGCGCGACTGGGGGATCCCCGCCCCAGGGACGAGGACCAGGACGTGCCTGTCCCCACAGGGGACACCCCTGCCATGCCCTCCCTGTCCCGCCATGACCTCTCGGCCACCGATTTCTTGCGACACCTTGATGCTGAGATTGGACGCTCCAAGGCGGCGGCAGCACAGCAGCTCCATGCTGGAGACACGGGGTAAGCTCCCACCCCCATTTGAGGCAAAACTGGGGCTTTTTGGCTGCAGGGTGGGCAGGAGGTTAGCAGAGCCACCCCTTGGTGTCACCCCACGGTGTCCCTGCAGCCTGGCCGAGACCAAAGGTACCTGGAGCCCCGAGGGCAGAGGTGCATCATCCCCCCGGGGTCCCCGCCTGGGCCCTCATCCCCTCACCAGGACCCCGCCACGGGCAGCGACCCTGCGTGACACCGAGGATGAAATCTTCACCCTGTGACACTGGGGACACCTGGGATGTGCTGTCATGACCATTATCGTGCCCTGACGGGGACCCCAAGAAACCCCCACGGGGGCACCAGAGGGGACACAGAGACTTCTGTGGGGGGACACGGTGCCCCTTCCTTGTCCCCTTTGAGGGACCTTTCCTGCTACAGGGACACCCAGTGCCTGGGTGCAGGGCTAGCCCTCTCCCAGGGCTACTGGGAGGCACTGGGAATATTTGTTTGCTCTCACAAGGGGTTCAGAAAGGGTGGGACCCCCGTACCAGTGTGCGGACCCCCACGGGGACAGTGACAGCCGCCTCGAGAGCTTGTAAATAAAACAGAGCATTGTCACCTGGCTCTGCCTGTTTATCATCCCTCTCAGACACTATCACACATCCTGGGGACATGACTGCCATCCCCCGGTGGGCACGGATGCCCCCAAGGACATGATTGTGCCCCCAAGGGACTGGTGGTCTGCGGGCACTTGGGGGGTGGAGTGGTGGGGTTGGGAGGCACAAGAGGCATTTGGGGGTGTTTGAAGGTCCCTTGGGGGTCTCCATGGCTCTGGGGGTTTGGGAACCCCCAGAGACCCCTCCGTGACCCTCTGCCCCCTCCCAACTGCTGCACTTTGAGGTGGTGGAGGGTTTGGTGCTGGTGAACATCAATCCCAGAGACAAGGGTTGAATGGACTGGGCTGCCAGCAAGATGGGTCTGGGGATGGTGGGGGGCCTTGGGGGTCCCTCCAGGTGCTGCGGGTCTCAGGAATTTCCTGAGCGGTGAAATTCTGGCCTGCCCCAGCAGTGCCCACCCCCTCCTCATTCCTACTGACGACTCCTGGGGCTGTCCTGACCCTCCTCATCCTCTCTGGATACACCAGTGATGATTTACCCCTGCCAAGTGCCAGGTGGTTCTTCTCTGCCCATCTGAGGTCCCTCTGACTGCGCTCCCAGTGCTCTCAATGTCACTCCAAGCGCTCCTAGTTCCTTCACAGTGTTTCCAGTATCTCTTCCAGTTCCCTCCCAGTACCACTTTCAGCACTCCCAGTTCCCTCCCAGTGCCCTCCAAGTTCATCATACACCACTGTGTGTGTGGCCCCACGGAGGCGGTACCAGAATGCTGGCAGTGCACTCTTGGACAGGTTTGAAATAGCTCTCACTTAGAAGGAAAGCCGGTAGCCCCTGTACTTCAGGTGCAGCTGACAGGCTGCCCAGGGGCGGGAAAGGCTGGGAAGACCTTACTGTCCTGGCAGCTCTCGCGTGGGAGCAATCCTCAAACACGTTTCATTTTGGAGTTGGTATAGGAGTTTCCATTATGTGCTCCTGAAAGCGTTTCAGAGCACTTTCCACCTGGAACAAGGACACATAGCCCCAGCGTTGTATCTTCCTAGCACCCTCAGACCACTCTCAAACCTCTCCAGTACCTTCCAAAGCCATTTTAGCACCTTGTAGCCCCCATTTAGCACCATCAAACCCCTCTCAGCAGCCCCCAAACCATCCTGGCACCCACACCCCCCCTTAAACCTCCCCAGCATGCCCCAAAACCCTTTTATCACCCTCTAGCCACCCTTTAGAACCCCCAAACTCCCCCAAGCACTCCCTAAAACCACATTAGCACGCTCAAGTCCCTTCCAGCACCCTTAGGCTAGAGGGTGCTGCAGACCTTAGGGT
>NW_008676519.1:4187-5735 GCF_000695815.1 Acanthisitta chloris | reverse complement strand
GCTCTAGGCAGCAGCAGCCCGAGGTCAAAGATCAAGGTTCTGAGATGCAAGACCTAGCCCCATGTTAAAACTCTGGGGCAAGAAAAGAAGCATCCGATTGGCACTACACCAACGAGCACAGGGATTTGAGACCCTAAGGATGGCACAGGAGATCAGCAAAGAAAGAACCCACTACCTTTTCCTGCCCAAAGGGTCTGTTACTCCACAGCTCTCTCTGTAATGCCCCAGCTTATCCCCTTCCCCCAGAGCCCCCTCCCCAGCTCCAGCCCCACAACCTTGGCTCTCAGGGCATCAGGGCCCTGAATCCACCCTTAAATGGGACATATTAGCTAACCAGGATATTCCCCCATTTGCCAGATTCACCTTTGTAATCTGTGTGAAGACAGTGCCAGCAGCAAACATCACCTCAGTCACCATAGGCCCCTTTCAGGACAGCCCCTTCCTCCTCAAAGGCACCAGAGCCTTCCACTCACCGCTCTGCACCAGCTCCAGCATTGGTGCAGGTGAAGCATAAGTCCCTGGGTGGGGTTAAACCACGACAGTCCTCTAAGCTTTGAAACTTTAATAGCTGTTCAAGTGTATTCTGCTTTTATAATGATAATGCTATTGCTTTTAACAATCTCCTTTTCTACATAGATCTATAGGACATTTATCTTGCTCTTTCTACGCACCAGAAACCACAAGTTTAATTCCCTACCTCATGTCTTTCCCTTTTGGGTCGACGCGATCTGAGGAACGGAGCAGGTGCTGCCATTCCCATTAACAATCCTTGTCTCCATCAGGCCCTTCACCCACCCAAACTCAAGGCAACCAAACAAACCAGGCACAGCTCCTCTGACAGCCTGGATGCCTCCTGGAGTTTGGCTCCTCTTTTTTCCCAGGGCATCATGGCAAGGGCAGTGAGTGTGGCCAAGGGATATACTACCCACAGCCTTGGCTCAGGGGGCTCATTCAGCTCTCTGGCTGCAGTGGGGTAGGAGCTCTGCTCTCCCTCTAGCCAAAGGGAGTTCCTAAGTCAGGTCAGGTGTGTTCAACAGGTGCAACTGGTGTTTGAAGAAGCAGAGGTCACTTCTATGGAGAAGATGCACTTGCCTACAGGTAGTTTCAAGATAATAGCTTCCAGCTGTGAATTTAGGGATAGCAAAGTGCTTTAATAATTTGCCTTTTCTTTTTCCTTTAGGAGCACTGTGTGGCTGGCAGTGGGGCAGTGGAGCTGAGAGCAAGGGTGGGGCAGTGCAGGAGCTGAAGGAGGAGTGTGTAGTGCACAGGTCTAACTTCATGTGTGTGCTGTGGTTTAACCCCAGCCAGCAGCCAAGAACCATGCAGCCACTTGCACTCCCTCCTACCCCCTTTCTCCCCTCAACCCAGAGGAATGGGGAGGAGAAAATAAAATATGTAGGTTGAGGTAAGAACAGTTTAATAATAAGGAGCAGAATGAGTGCAAATGCTAATGGATAATAAAAAGAAAGGGAAAAAAACCCTAACAAAGCAAAATCAGTGATGCACAATCCAGTTGCTCAGCACCCACAGACTGGCGCAGCCCCGTCC
>NW_008676519.1:0-3423 GCF_000695815.1 Acanthisitta chloris | reverse complement strand
TGTCTCGTCGCTTGTCCTCTTAGTTTTCTTCAAACAAAAAAAGGCAGCAGTAGGGAATGGTTTGCTCCCTGGGAGCCTGAAAAAAAAACCCAACAAAAAATTTACACCCAGGGAGCAAACCAACTCCTACTGCTGCACCAGCTAGATTTATTGTCCTCTCTTTATTTATACTGTGTACAGCCTAATTAGGCCATGACAAGGCTGTGCTACTACCACCACCACTCCCACCAAGACTCACTAATCACCTGAGCACCAATCATGCAAATGACTAATTAATTATGCAAATTAGGGGAAACCTTTGCAGCTAATCTAATTCACCCACAACAAGCACACCACCACATGACACTATTACTGCTGCTCCTCCCACCCACAATACCCTGACCCCTACTGTCCACAGCCAAGCAATTAGAAACCAAAATAATTATGCAAATTAGGGGAAACCTTTGCAGCTAATCTAATTCACCCACAACAAGCACACCACCACATGACACTATTACTGCTGCTCCTCCCACCCACAATACCCTGACCCCTACTGTCCACAGCCAAGCAATTAGAAACCAAAAACACAAATTACCCCTCAAGTCTTCAAGTGATAGGAAAAAATTTTTTCAGCCCTAATTAGAAGACTATCAAATCAATACTTGTCACCAGTGCTCACCCCACTACCACTGACTACTAATTCATTACCCACCAATTATCCAAAGGACTAACAGCCTATAGAAAGAACATAGAAATTGATCCTTGCTCTGGCAATGGTTGAAATCCACAGCAGCTCCGCACACCTCCCTCGCCTTCCCATTCTACGCATTCATTCCATCCGTGTCGGGCAGCGGCCTGTCCTTACCGGGGCGGCCCTGGCCCGGCTATGCTAATAAAGGCAGGGCAACAATAAAAACAGTGCAACACAATTCCAAGGCAGAGATGGTTGGAGAGTTGAGCTGCTGAGGAGGCCTGGAACAATGCTGTAAAAGCTGTCTTCCTGGAACCTTTCTCCACGCACTTCTGATCCACGTGGAAGCTCAGCTGGACGATGAACGGACGTGAGCGGCCCAGTGCCGAAGAGTATGGACCCGGAAGACCTGAAAGATGATGTCTTAATTGTCCATTAAGCCCATGGAATACGGGGGAGAGACCCAGGGAAGCTCAAAGACACACAGGACAAACTATGTGACGCAAACACAGCCCAGAACTGCTCTGCCCTGCATGGGCTAGTGCTGAGGTCAAAAGCAAGCTGTTTTCTTTACAGGCCCTAAGCAGCCCCTTACAGGACACCCCTTTCCCCTAGGCTAGTCGCACACCCTCCCGGCAGTCGGTGACCTGGTGCCCTGCTCTCGTTTCCCCTCTGGACCAGCTCCCTTGACTTATCTTTCCGAGGGTTCCAGGTCTGAATCTGTCTTTGCCGTGAATGAAGGACTCCTCGGCTAGCTCAGAGCATCTGGGATTCGCCAGCTCATCCTTTGCCCTCTGTGATGGAAAAAAGAAACAAGGAGTTCAGTACAGGTGCTTAGCAGCACATAGGCACAATCCCAGCTCTGCAGGCACAAGGACATGGGGTAGAACTGCTCTGCCAGGTGCAGTTTGTCTGGTGTGGAACATTAAGCAGCTCCCTTTTGCTGCCCAAAGGGAGCTGTTCCAGGTGGGATGAGCCTCTTCCCCTATGCTAACCTTATGACCCAACCTCGTGCCCTTATCCCTGACCCTCCCTGACTTCAATACCGCACCTGAGCTCTCAGATGGCCGTGACCTCTGCAGATGCAGCTGACTCAATTGGTATGGATAAAAACCAGTGCCTTTGGTCCAGGTTCTGCCTTTGACCTGGTCAGGAGTTCCAGGAAAACACAGTGCTCCTAAAAGAAAAAGAAAAGGCAAATTATTGAAACACTTTGCTATACAGTGCTCCTAAAAGAAAAAGAAAAGGAAAATTATTGAAACACTTTGCTACCCCTAAATGCACAGCTAAAAGCTATTACCTTGAAACTACCTGTAGGCAAGTGCATCTTCTCCATAGAAGAGCCCTCTGCTTCTGCAAAAACCAGATGCACCTGGTGAACACAGCTGAGCTGACTTAAGAGCTCTCGGTGGTGAGAGGCAGAGGAGGGGAGAGCAAAGGTCCCTATGTCACCACAGCCTGAGCTAAGGCTGTGGGTAATATACCCCTTGTGCACACCCACTGCCCTTCCCACGATGCCCTGGGAAAAGGGAGGGCCAAACTCCACTGGGTATAAGGGCTGTTGGAGGAGCACAGCCTGGCTTGTTTGGCTGCCTTGAGTGTGGGTGGGCTGAGGGCTAAGTGGAGACAAGGACTGTTACTGGTAATGGCAGGGTGTACTCTGTTCCTAGGATTGCATTGGCCTGAAAGGGAAAAATACCAGGTAGGAAATCAAACTTGTTTTTTCTGAGCTGTAAAGTAAGTAAGATAAGTGGCTTCTTGACCTCTCTGGAAAAAGAGTTTGTTGAAAGCAATGACACTGTCATTATAGAGATTAGAAAAAAGGTTTTCCTGTGAGGGTGGTGAGACAGGTTGCCCAGGGATGTGGTGGCTGCCTTGACTGTGACAGTGCTCAAAGCAGGTTGGATGAAGCCTTAAGCAACCTGCTCTGATGGGAGGTGTCCCTGCCCAAGGACTAGCTGATCTGTAAGGTCCATTCCAACCCCTAAAATTCTATGATTTTTATGCTATTTGTATTGTTACTTGCTGTTTATGCTTATTGTCCTTTTGGTATATAGTGGTTTGTTGTATGTGTGTGAGAATTGTTGGATTTTTATTGTGTTTGTTTAGTCTGTGTGGTGCAAGGATCAATTTTTATGTTCCTTCTATAGGCTGTTAGTCCTTTGGATAATTAGCTGTAAGTGGTACTGGGATTGGCATTGGTAGTGAGTATTGATAGTCTATTGGTCTAATAAGGGCTGAATACATTTTTTTCTGTCACTTGAAGACTTGAGGGGTAATTTCTGGATTTTTTTTTTTAAATTGCTTGGCTGTGGACAGTAGGGGTCAGGGTATTGTGGTTGTGAGGAGCAGCAATAATAATGTCATGTGGTGATGTGCTTGTTGTGTGTCAATTAGATTGTCTAGAAAGTTTCTCCAAAATGGCATAATTAGCCTTTTACATGATTGGTGTTGAGTGGATTAGTGGGTTTTGCTGGGAGTGGTGGTGGGGAGGAGTGGTGGTAGTAGCACAGCCTTGTCATGCCCTAGTTAGGTTGTATACAATATAAATAAAAAGAGAAAAATAAATAGGGCCAGGGGAGCAGTAGTAGGTGGTTTGCACTCTAGAAGTCTCAGCCTTAGGCTTAGCCTCAGGCTTAGCTTAGTCTCAGACTGAGTCTCAGACTTAGCTTAGTCTCATGCTTCCTTCCTTGGGGTTTGGGGGGTTGGGCTGACAGCATTAGGGTTAGGTGTTGGAGAGGGATCTGGACCCG
>NW_008676518.1:56286-67503 GCF_000695815.1 Acanthisitta chloris | reverse complement strand
TGGTGAAAATAGACTGTCCAAGCTGAATTCATTCCATGACAAAACCAAGGAGAACACTGAGCCTTTTCTCTAACCCTGATGACTTGGCTGTGGTGGCCACAGAGCTCATACCCACGAGTCCCCAGATGGTCACTGCAAGGAGGTGTGCACTTCATTGCTTGCCAGAAAGCAGTTACCAGGTCAGTGGTGCCAGGGGATCTTCAAGCAGCTTTACTGCATCTTCCAGTCTAGGGTTCAGGAGTTTATAAATTAGGTAAACCTCTTGTATGTGCGGTCTCCAGCTTAGATGAGGGGAGCATTTTCCTTAAATGCATTTTGGAAATGAGCTTCTGGGTCATGTAAGTGCCACTGAAATAATCCTCTATATTTAGAGTGATGATATTGAGTAACTTCAGTTTTTATGTAAGTCAAATATTTTTAAAATATTGTAACACTAAAATGTCTGAGTGTCATAAAAGAGCATTAGATTTTCATTAAATAGTGAGATGCAACAGTGGAATTCATGTTGTGAATTCAGCTCCTGAGCACAGAAGTCACACTTTGCCTTTCCTATGAAGAGGTAATTGTATTGCTAATGTACTGAGACATATGATTTAGTAATAATATACTTACCTCTTTCATACAACAGTTTCATCTGTAGATAACAAATCACTTTACAAAGAAAGTAAATATAATTACCCTCATTTTATGTCACTAACTCTATAAAGAGACACAGAAACCCCATAAAGAAAAATTGTGCTGCAATTGTACTTAATTATAATAAAATTCATGTTGCTATCAATCCTGTCTTTATAAACCATCATCGTTTCTGACAGAGATAAGGATCTTTTTATATTTTCTTAATAACCACAGAAACCAGAAATCAGGTTTAAGTTTTTGAATACTTTGATTATCTATTCAAATCTCTTTCTACACAGTTATTTCAGCTATGTTCTCCAAGCTGTTGGTTAAGTTAAAGCTGTTGTTTGAACCTGAGGTTCCCATGCAGGTGAAATAGGTGATATTAAGAGCAAGATGATAAGGCAAAATAGGATGTAGGCTTTCTGTCTCACTCCAAATTCCCATTTATCAAAAGGATGACATTTCAAATTTTTATTTAGTTTTAAATTCGGGAGTGCAAGTTCTGCTATGTACCTAACTAAGTAATCCTCTAGCCTCTATAAAGCACTTCACATTTTGTTTAGGGCAGAATATAAGGTGACAAACCCTAGAACATTTGGGTGTTCAGGCACTGGAATAGGGAATTGCCCAGGGAGGTGGTGGAGTCACCATCCCTGAAGGTGTTTAAGAGGCATCTGGACCTGACACTGGAGGATATGGTTTAGGGTTTAGGGGTTACAGCAGTGACAGGTTAATGGTTGGACTCAATGAGCTTAGAGATCTCCTCCAGCCTTGATGTTTCAATGATTCTAACATGAATGCCTCAAAAATAATGTCACAAACTGCAACTGACATCAAATACTGAGCTAATAAATTGCTGGGTTTTTTATTTTAAAAGTCATTCAAAATAGAGTGTTTTGGGGAATTTCAAAAGATGAAATATTCTGCTTCCATTTCAAGCAAACCAGAAGTAAATATAATTATTTACTTGATTAAATTCTTTCACTATCCTTTAGTTTTCTCTCCTCCTGCTTCCTCATGATCTCAGTGCCACCCTAATATTGCTTCTACAGAAAATATGATGAGTTCAGGAATTTTATCTGACCTGTAAAACCACTACTGCTGGAGAGCATATCACAGCTGCTGAAATTGAATTGGGCCTGGGGAACTGCTCACTTATTTGAAAGCTCACATCATTTTCCAAGTAAATGAATGCCGACACTGTTCAATATCTGCTTCATCTAGGGCAATGTTTCAGTAAAGCTTTGTAATTGTAGGGAGAAAAATCTTAACTTCATTTTGGAATCTAAATGACTTTTCTTAACATTTTTTATCAACACTTAAATACAATTTTTCAAATGACTAATATTTTGGCCAAGAATTTCCAGTAGGAATTGAGACTATGATATAAACATGTTGGTTGGAAAAGAATGGTGCAATAGCAGATACAACTGTATCTGCAACAGTGGGCAAATATAATCTCCAGTTCTATTCATTGAAAAGATTTGCAGTTTCAGTATCACTTCTGAAGGAATAATCTGAGTGAGCTGTTGAGATATTTTAAATCAATGTGTACTTCTGAGCTCAAGTGAATTCTTTTACATTGGAGTTCCATTTAATTATGCATTTCCTTGATTTATGCTCCTGAATTCTGTAAATACCTGGCAGATAACTACACTGCTATTTAGCAACTTGCACATGTTTATAAAACTCAGCTTGCTTGCTAGTTTGTTTCTGCAAATTAACATGTTTATAAAACTCAGCTTGCTTGCAGTTAGTTTGTTTTTGCAAATTATGGTGTGTAATGGTAAAACTTATCAGTCTGGAGGTAGGATTTTTGTTTATTTGTTTCTTAGAATAGAAGCAAACTGATTAACTGAAAGTTTTTTAGTTCAGATTCTTTGTAGTGATCTTCATTCTGTCAAACAGCTGATCAAAGGAACCAGACAGAAATGACAATGTAAACATAACCTGTTGTTTCTATGGCTCTGGGGGTAATTAGGCATAGGGATAGCTTGTCTAGGAAAGATAAAGAATCCTCATAATTGGGGGCTTAAAGAACAAGATGAAAAACTGTTGGAAACAAGGTGAGTAGGATTCATGCAATGGTTTCTTAGAGCTGCCTGCAGTTCTGTAATTCTGTGATGAAATGATTATTAGATCATTAGGAATAGCTAAAACCTAGTTCTTCAGTAAAAATAAAACATTTTTTACTTTGCATAAAGGCAAGGATATATCAATTTCCTCTATAAACTACAGTGAAATCAATTATAATTTCCTAGCAATAATAGCAACTAGTTTATTTTTCATTCTTGCAGCAAAGAGGTTCTTCAAACACTGAGTCCTAAATTATATTCTCTAATCAGAAGTAATACAGGCATTTTCTGTTAAAAAAGATATCTTCTGTAACTGTTTGTCCTGCTGACATTGTGGTGAAAACTGTTCTGGCTTCATCAGATTTGTAATGCATGAAAGACATGAATTCATGGTGCAGTTTACAATAAACAGCACAGAAAACTGCAAGAAAAAAACAATGTATGATATGCTTACTGCCAGCCTTTATGGGAGTGTGTCCTCAATTTATCACTTTTTTCTCCTCCCTTTTGACATCATGCAATATGCATAGCTGAGCTGGTGTGTTGGTTTGCACTTCAAACAGACCAGCTCACTCAGGAGGATCCCTGTGTTAGTGACTGCTCCATGTGTCCCACTGCCTGGGGCTAGTGGTCAAAAGCACTAGGAGTGGATGCAGAAGGTCTGAGTGTAATACTCTTGTTAGCAGTTAAACTCTGCCTTTCGGTGCCTCTGTGTGATGTGATGCTAAATAGAGTGATTCCTGGTAGGCAAAGGCCAGAGGGTGAACTAGAAGCAGTCAGAAATGGTCTCCTTGGGTGTATTTCTTACGTGAGAAAATAAGCAAACTGCTTGTTAGCACACTGAACCACTCATTCAAAACAGCTTTTACTGAAAAATCAATCTGAGTCATACCTTAATGTCCTTTAATTAATGTATATAACCAAAGGTGATGTTAACCATCCTAACAAAATACACAGCTCAGTTGCCATGTAGAAATTGAGAAGAACTGAACCAATGTACAGAACATTATTGTAATCCATAGAGGTGACAGGGAGATATATATCTCTCTATTATATGTAATATGAACACTATGCAGGAAGGAAGGAAATGGCTTCTTCTGTCTTTTAAAATACAATAGGCAGTAAAACTGGATGCTGGGCATGATTCAGTGCATGTGTTAGTGTGTGTGTGTGGGAAGTCTGAGATTATGAGCAGATTGATAGTTGTATGCACAGCAATTCCTTTCTGATAGATAGCCAGAATGCTAATAGTGGCAGGCATACATGAAGAAATACATGAAGAACGGGCCAAGAAAACTTGCTTTTCCTGGATCTGATCCCTGTAACCAGGCAAGCTTTGTGAGTTACTTCCTATAATTAAAGCATTCATCGATTCAAATTTTCTTCCAATGGCTCTAGAATATTTTCATTTCTTTTAAAACTAATTAGTCTTTTCCAACATCAATTGTGTGATTAATTTTTAATATATATCCTATAAAATATATCCAGGGATGAACTTCCAAGGCTCATGAATTGCTGGGCCAGAACTGGCAACACTGAAACACTGTTCTTTCATTTGGCTGCAAAATCTTTTTATCCTAGTTGTCACCAGTTTAAGGAGATGATTTAAAAGCAGTCAATTGGCCTTTAAATGCCTTCAGAGATCCCACATAATTACACAGATGCCAAGCTCTACCCACAGGCAATCTGCAAAATTTCCTAGTGCTCCTAAATTGCCTTCATCGAGACTAAAAAAGAAACTATTATCCTTGTTAATGGATCTGATTTTAAAATGACCTGAATCTCATGAAAAATCAGTATTAAATTCCTTTCTTTGTTAACATTTAAAGTAAGAATATTTATGAAATATTTAAGATCTTCAAATAATTTATCCATTAAGGTGATTTATTAAACGTGGAAGTTAGCATTACATTATCGGTGTCTCTTTATCAGTTGAGAAGGACTTCTTGGGCAATGAGGAGGACAGTAAAGACACATTTTGCCAAGTGACTTCATTAGCTTTGTACAGAGCAGATGGGCTTTTCTATTATAGGAATATCTGAGGAGAATGTTTTGAAACCTCCTGTGAGAATGCTTAGTCTGAATTTCCTATTTCTTGTTTTATGTTGATGCCATTCTACTTGCTTACTTTTTAGGATCCATGGGTGAGATGTTGCCACATTGACAGTTATTTTAGAAATCTCTTCTATCCCCAGGCTAAATGAGCAATGGCTATCACCAGTATTAAGGAGGGTTTAAAGGATGCAAGTCTATCACTGAGTAGTAAAGAGTGGAGCTCAGTCCTCATCCCCAAAGCAAGTACAACTGAAAAAGGGAACAGAGAAGGCAGTTGGCACAGTGCACAAGAAGTGCAGAAAAGGCTTCTGCACTAGCTTAAAAATACAGAGGCGCATAAATATATGCACAGTTGCAAACACTAAATATTTAAAATCATGGCTATGGAAGAAAAAGCTTTGCCGAAGCCCCTTATAGTTAGATTTTCCACATGTGAGTGTATCTGGCTTGCTAAGCAACTCTGTTGCTTACATTTAAAGTAGCATGAACACAAGTCGTACCACACCTGTTTCATTGGACATTGTTAAACAAAAGCATTAGAGGATATTGCATATTGCTAACTGTGCTTTGGGTTTGGAATTTCTGTTACCAAATGACATATTGGCAGTGTTTGGTTGATTGGGAAAAATGTATCTGAAGGAAATCTCCAAGTCAAAAGCAGGGGTATGCAGGTGATCATGCAGGTGATTATTGATGACAGAATGCAGCACATTTGGCAACAGGAGAAAGAAACTGAGTCATCAGGTAACATGCACACTAGGTGTCTGAGTAGTTCACCTAATTTGGAGAGCTAAATTAAAGTTGTGAATATTCACATCCTGCATTAAAATAATCATGTGCAGCAGGTATTCATCTCAATCCAGGAGCCAGCAGAATCTTAGTTTTCTAGTTTGTGATGTTACTCACACCCTGAAATACGCCAGTGTTGGCTTACCTGTGAAATGTGAGCTGTCTTCTCACCCACACCTGGGATTTCATGTCATCACCATGTCATGAATAAGAAGCAGTTGCTGCTGCTATGTGCCATTACTGGAGAGTGCAAGTCTCCATCAGTCTTGACAATTTTCCCAGGACTAGACATAAAGTTAAACAGTAAAATTAAAAACACAACCAGCTCCATAAAGCTATAAAAGAAAAAGAGCTAATTATGTGTTGATCCCTTTAGGAGAAACTAAACTTAAACATGCTTTTAAAAGATTTAACAATGCTATTGTCTTAAACTGATAAGAACATGCAGGAAAAATACTAAAGAACAGTAGCAACTTAATGTGGAGATAGGAGGTCTCACAAACAGGAGCTGAAAAGGCACTTTTTATAATGACTTCAGGAATAGGTATATGTATGTTCTATAAGTAAGAGAACAGAAAAGGAAAATAGTCACTGTGTTTGTTCAGTTGACAGCTTCAAGTTGTTGAAAGGAATGATGCAATTAGTATACTCTGTCATAAATCTAAATCAGGATAAGATTTTTTAAGCACTGATACTTTTAAAAATCCTTTCATGATAATTTTTAAACATTCTCTCATATCCCCTTCGACACTGTGGGATTAATTTAGTCACCTATTTATATGCAAGGTTAAAAGACCTGTGAATTATATACCCAAGATAACTCAGTAGCCCTTGGTTTATGCTGGTTTTGTACTCTTTTTTTTCCAAGAGCTGGTTTCCCTGTGGATGTAGGGCTGCCAAACAGGCAGGTGTTCAGACTGAGCAACATGTTCTGGTTGATTCTCAAGAGCTGTATTAGGGCTCTGCTGATGCACCAGTCTTTGAAGGGTTTGGATCTTGGAAAAAGTCAGAGATGCTCTTAGAGTTTGGGGGTTAGATTTGTTTGGTTGTTTTTTTGTGTCTACGAATGTGTGCCTATTCCTTCCTAACAAGTGGATAATAGCATCCAACTCAATCACGTGGCATATCTCAGGGACATAGCAGGATTTTATTCTGGTCATTCATCTAAAGTTGCTCTATATTGATCCTTGTATAAGGCTAAAGGAGTTTTCTGTGCTCCAGTCTTTCCTCTAAGAGGAAGATTTCAGCCTGATGATTCACTATGATTCCAGCCATAAGCCAGAGAATCTCAACACCTTGTCTTACCAGGCCAAAAAAGAAACGTGTATTTTAAGTTTTCTCTTCTCCTTACAGGCTGTCTGCATGAGCCTTTGTCAGGTCTTGGGATTGACAAAACTTGTAGTTTTGGAAGAAACACAAAAATTTTAATTGCAACATTTCTATAGTTTACAGGAAGCAAAGCTTGGGTATGTAACTTACTTTGTATATGCCCCCCCCCCGAATAAATAAAAATAATAAAACATTTTTTTTCCTGAGACTGAAGGCTTCTAATCTTGCCCCATGCTTTTAGAATTAGAGCCAGTCAAGAGATGCAAACATATTCCAAATAATTTTCTGAGTTGATGTGGGGTTGTGAGTTACTGGTATAAAACCATGGACCTGGAATTCAAAACACCTAAAACTTTGTTTCTGGAATAGATCTGTTCATTTCCTTGAGCTGCTTTGGCATAAAGGTATTCATGCAGGTTTATATAACTTTTTACTGGTGCCAGAGGGCAGAAGGAACAATATCTGAGGTGTGAACAGGTGGATGTCCTGCTCAGCCTGGTGGCAGAACTGGAAGAGGAAGAGGAGAGGTCAAGGAGGATCAGGGAGTATGAGAAGGCTAGTTTACTGAGCTGTACCAGGTGTGCCCTGGTGGAGGATCTCCAGAAACAGGTGAGCTACAGGAGACAGTCAGAAGGCTGGGAGATATCAGGGAGGCTGAGGAGTTGTCGGACAGCTGGTTCCAAGTCCCTTTGGTGGGGGTACAACAACCTCCTGAAGTGGGACCCAGAACGGACACTCTGACACTGACAAACATGCAAGGGAGCATAAGAAAGCTAAGAGAATTCTAAGACTTCAAGTGAATTTGCAGCACAGACAAAAATCAGAGAAAACAGAGGGAATCGTGATTTAGGATTGTTTTGAAGGACTTGGATGTTGATGTGCAATACTGTTACAGATTTGCATTTCTGCAGTTGTCTCCCACTTGGATTGATTCTCAGGCACTGGAATAGATTGTCCAGGGATAGTTGTGGAGATACTATCCCTGAAGTGTTTGAGGCATTTGGATCTGGCACTGGAAGATATGGTTTGGGGGTTCCAGCAGAGTGGCAGGTTAATGGTTGGACTTGATGATCTTAGAGGTCTCCTCCAACCTTGATGGTTCTATGATTGCTTGAGCCTATTCTTGTAAAGAGTTTAGGTTCAGCAAGAAATAACATTTTTGCTATTTCTTACATAAATTTATGCTTTCCTCTTTGGCTTCTGCCCCAAAGAACATCTGATTACCTGTGTTCACTGCAATCTCTGTGGGAATAAAATAGCAACTATCATTGTGCTCTGACTGAGCTCATTCTGTTGATTACAGTTTTTGACTCCTGATTGCAAATGAGCTTTTAACAATAAAACCATACAAAAGAAATTAGAAAAATGTCAGGGCCAGATCCACCAGCCCCTCCTGAGGGCTGCAGGATTGACAGAAATACTCAATACATCTGATGAAATGAGAAAAATAATAGCTTATCTTTGAGCTCTGAGCTATAAACCTTTCCACTTAGCAGAGCTCACATTTATTAGGGTTGTTTGTTAAAGCATCCTGTATCACTGTGCTGTCTCTCAAATGCAGTTTAATCACATTTCTCCACTTAATATTTTAGAAAGAGAAATTCTGAACCTTAGGGAAAAGTGATACATTGACTTTTATTTGACAGTTTAATACATTGCAAAGGACATTGCATTTCATGGAAATCTGACCTAGGGACATCAACAAGTGCCTCTGAGTGCTAATTTAATGCTTCGGAGCTTCTCTGTCAGTGAAACTTTTCTAGCACACTGTTTTGTTCATCAACAGCAATTCCAGCCACATCTCATCAAACTCTACCTTCTCCCCTTCCCAAATTAAATTGCCTTTCAAGGCATTAAGATTTTTGCCTGATATTTTTTTAAGTGTTTCAAAAGGACAGTGTGTTTTTCAGGTACAGTGAATCTCTCTATGCATCATTCTCAGCAAATGTCTTAATGTTCACTGACAGAACTGGGCTTCTCTCAGGATAGTATGGAATAGCTTCTCCCTTCTTGTTTCCTTGTTGCAAAATGCATTAATGTGACATTTAGAGAACACAGATGTAGGAAAGAGAAGTTCAAATGTTAAATGGATCCAAGAGAATTAAAATCCCTTCTTCCAACCTCTGAGAATACTGTTCTAATAGACAAGGTCACGTACTGTAGCAAGGGTGGGAGCACCTCCCTTCTCCACCTTCAGCTCTCTTGTGCAGGAAATCATTCAATGGATTTAAAGCACACTCAGGTCAGATCTGAACATTATAGACCAACAGTTAAGGCATTAACCCTGGACAGAAGAACCCCTGATTCCTGTTCCCTCCTTGAGTGCATTTTTAGAAATGGAATGAAACATTCATGAACAGAAACCATAAACTAGGACTCTGCTCCTAGAGAAGTGCCAGAACTAGTGAGCTTCAGAGCCATTCTGTGGTTCCAACACAGACACACAACAAAGCATAGCTGTGTTCCATAACTGGAAAACAGGTAAATGGGGGAAGATGAATGGATTAAATCTCTGTTTACACAATGCATGTGGTTTTGCATTAAGGCAGTTTAAACTCTTCTCAAGAGCTGTCATGATGCTTGTCTTCTGTGAAAACAGGCTTAAGCTGGAAATACCCTTATGATATTAGAACATAATTTTTAATGTTTTTTTTTTTTGGTATGACAATTTTGCAGACAAGGAAGTTGCTTTCCTGCAGATTGTTGATTATTTCTGAAAGCACTTGTTTTGAAAGTAATTTATTTTCAATGCCAGCTTCTTAGATTTCACAGACCAGGATTTACATAAGAATCTTCTTTAATTGTCTTGCATGGGGTGTGTATATTTTGAGGGCTAGTACTCATTCATAGACACGGACTCTAAAGGCATTTGGAGATGCTGCAGTTTTAGGTTAGAGCTGTAGACTTGCTGGAACCATGTGCATTGGTCTAGCAGTGTAAATTTATCTAGAAATGTAGCTTTGTAATGTCAATCTAAGAAGTGGTTGCATATTTTGAAAAGAATATCTGATTTCTTTTTATTATTGCTGTTGTCATTATTAGCTCAAATAAAGACACTTTCGTCCAAAGAAGATTGTTTGATAAACATGACAGTCTTTTGATTAAGCTTTTGCTTTTTGTCCAGACATTCCTGAAGCTTCTAACTCTTATTTTTATCTGTTAGTATTTTATCCTTTTAATGTGTTTGGTTTGTCCTGTGGCTGAAGTTGAAGCACTATCACTTGGGCAAACCACTCCAGGGATGATTTTAAAATCTTTACAAAATCATACTAATTGCAGAATGATAAATTAATGGAGCTCCTCAACATTTATCCACTTGGAATAATTACCAGGTAATAAAAAATAGTAAAACAGGTCATTTTGCTAGAAACATATTTCTTTTGCTGAGTGTAAAAATGCGAATGTAGCTGCTTACTGCTGGAGTATCTCTAACATAATAATGTAGATCACTGTAAATGAGCTTTGTTTTGAAAGTTCAGTGATTTATAGGCCACATTTGAAGTCAGTCTTTCTGCAAAGATCAGAGGTCTCTAAGATAAGCAGTCTGTTGCCTGTGAAAAATATGTTCAAACTACATATGGCTCACTGTAGGTTTACAGTATCTGTGGGCCATATAGTGATTCACAATTTATACATGAGTACTAGTCATAATAAAGAAGCACAAAAGGAAAACAAATTATTCAACTGCAGCCTTTTCATATTAACTTTGATTGCTACAGTTAGCAAATTATTCAGTCTAGCAATATGTATGCAAATAGAGGTGGGATTTAGAGTTACACATACTCAGAAGGACTGTGCTTGCTTAAGGGATTAGACTTCACCTGAATTTCCCAAGCATGAAGGAGATGAAGTAAAGTACTCTCAAGTTCAGCATTTCCTGGTCAAACACACAGCATAACAAAACTAGATGACAACCTCCCTGAAAGAGACTGGAATCATACACTGCTGCACTATGGAAGCACAAGATAAACCAGTTGATCTCCTTTGCTGTGAGCTCCTATGTAGCATGCAGAGGACCTTCAGTAAGTGGTCAACCATTTGTGTGTAGTGCTGGTCAAACTTTATTTTTCTTTCACAGCGAGTGCTACTGCTTTTTCATGCAAAAGGCTCCTCTGATTCTGTGAGTGAAGTGTGTTGAGGTAATGCCTTGTAGGAGTTGCATTTTACTTTCCTCATGTCTCGGGGGGTTTTATGGCCCACGCAGCTGACAAATGCTTAGATAGGCATTCCCAGATGTGTCTCACTTCCCTCACCATGTGCATGGAAACAGAGTGCATAAAGACTTGGCACTCCCAGGATGAGAGCAATAAGCTCCCAGCTGTATTATTCAGGAGGTACCACAGCAACA
>NW_008676518.1:2604-56264 GCF_000695815.1 Acanthisitta chloris | reverse complement strand
GCAGGAATGATCTTAAGGAATCAGAAGAGCACAAGATAGCTCTTGTTCCTTCCTGTCAGGCTTAGCACATGTCATGTGTTCTCCTTTCACTTAGATTATGGAAAGGAGTTGTGGGGGATACTTGGAGCAGAGCCTGTTTGTGCTCCTGTGGTTGATAGGTGACAGTTTGCACTAACCTAATCTGGAACTGTGTTAGCCAGAAAGAAAGCTATGGTTTTCTCTGTCCTCTGGGCTTAGAGAAGCTTGGGCCATTGGAGAGTTTGGCTTGGGTTTCAGAATGAGCTGCTGGGATAAAGGTGTAAAAGGGAAATCTTTGCGTTTGTGGACTGTTGTAAATCTTGTGGGTTTTTCTGGTTTGTTTAACTTTGATTTATATATATTTCTGCTTTTTCCTCATGGAATAAGCAGTATGTGCGAAGGTATCACAGAATAATCAGAGTTGGAAGGGACCTTTGGGGATCATCTAGCCCTGGTCCTGCACAGGACACCTCTAAGAATCATACCCTGTGCCTGAGAGCATTGGCCAAATGCCTCTTGAGCTCTGTCAGGCTTGGTGCTGTGATCACTGCCCTGAGGAGCTGTTCGAGTGTCCAAGCACCTTCTGAGTGAAGAACCATATTCTAATATCCAGCCTAAACCTCCCTTGGTGCAACTTCAGACCATTCTCTCAGTTCCTGAAGCAGTTATTCTCACCTTTGTAACTTTGCCCCATGAGCCATTCTCTCTATTTTTGCCTGTTATTTCCAGGAGTATCGCTATTTTGCAACTAGTTGTGTTTCTCTTCCAGCAGCATTTCTTTGCATGATCTGTCCTAGCTTTGCAGTACAGCTCTAAGGTATTAAATGTATGCTCTAAGCATTGTCAGTTTGATGTGAGTGCCTGACAAATAACCAACATTTTTCTACATTTTACATGAATCTGAGGCAGAGGGACAATCATGTAATCCCTTGTCATAGGCTCTGCCAACTACTCACAACGTTTACCTCCCAAAGCAGTGGTTAGTAAGGTTGGCTGAACAGAGCAGGATGGAACTAGTGTTTGGTATGTCTTAAATTACCCAACATTTTAATCTGTGCCATAAAAAAAATGATGAGCTGGGAATATAAGTGCTCCTCTACTTTCAAAGTCAAAGCTGTAGCATGTTCCATACTTGCAGTCTTAACAGCGTACCTTCATCAGGCAGAAACCGTAGGTGTGTTCTGAGCTGGAAAACTATGGTTTATCCACTTTAATCACATTGCAGCAGGTTCAGATTGTGCCTGAAAGTGTTTTCCAATCAAAAGAGCCAGGATGATTTTAAAAAAAAAAAAAAGCCCTGATCATCTTCTGAAAGCTGTCAGTATGAGAATAGCAACAGTTGGGCTCTTTCCATCTGTACTTTTTGTTGTTGGATTAATTTTAGATGTGCTGCATATGGATTATGCATAAAAGGTTGTTTTCCTGTTTTTGTTGTTGCTGCAATTAGCTCCACAGTAAGTAGCTCTTCTGGGGATTTCATGGTCCAGCATGTGAGCCTGCTCTGACAGGGCTGTTAGCCCTGAGAACAGGAAAGGAAGACATGTACTGAAGCCTAAAAAGTAGTCATATGTGTACTGAAAAAAGGGTATTAGATGTCCTAAAGCTACCTGTGACTGGGAACAGGAGATGCACAGCCACCAGCATAGACTCCATCAGCTGTGTGCTTTGCCTAGAACTGGGCATCATTAGTGATGTCCTGGGTATACCTTCCTTCAGCTGGGGAGCTCTGGAAATGATCACACTCTGGAACTCAAATTAAGATGCAAATAGTATATCTAGCTTAATTTGTTATATTTTACCCTTCAAATATTTTCTAGTGACATCATAGAAACAAATTGATGGTTATGTGACAAAAATATATCCTGTTAACTGTTGTGCAGTTTTTCTATCTAGATTTCCTCCATTTTGCAGCTGCTGATTGTTTAAATGGTAATGCTGATTCTATTGCCATTTACATTAGTCAGTAACTCCTGAAAATACAGCTAACATGGGGGGAAAATATGACTTTTGTTTTCTTTTAATTAAAAAGGTTGAAATCCTGCTTTTCAAAGAAAAGCACCCTTTGGTGATAATATGCACATACAGTCGTGTAAATGAAGCCAGAGAACACAATGTTGCTTTTTTAAACTCGGAACTTCTTTTAGCACTGCACCATTCTTGTAAAATATGTACCAGAATAAATACTAATTTTTTTAAGCACTTAATTAACATTTTAAGCCTAGCCCTTTTTATTTTTAAAATGAGCTTTTACTTGAATGTAACAAGAATGAATACTTTAAAATGGCTCTTTAATTAGTGGACTAACAGTATTAAAAATATCTGTGAGTTGAAGCTGCAGGTAAGACTCTCCTAATGTTGTTGATGTGCTGTGTGTGTCCTTCTCTTAGGCACTACTAAGGGTCTTGTACTTTTCCCATGCTTGGTAACACAAAAATAGAGATAAAGCACACATAATGGAGTTTGTCCTTGAAAAATTATGGTATCCTTTGCTTTAGATAATGGAACTCAAAGGAAATTGACTTAGAGTTAAGTTTCATCTCCCTCTTTTTCGTTCTAAGGTGGAGAAAGTGATGGCTTATTCCAGCATGACTTTCTGAAAGATTAAATTATATTTTCTGTGTGTGCTACAGCAGAACTCCAGCAAAACAACTAGAATGGAGAGCAGATCCATGGATGAGGTTATCACTCGCTGTTCCTGGTGGAAGAAGGACATAGGTGTTTGACTGTCAGTGCAGGGACAGGCTATGTGTGATGGGAGTTGTGCACCAGCTGCACTTTGGGAGGAGGGTATTGAGACCTTTTATCAGCAAGAGAGAGCACTTTGTAAAGCTGAGAGAGAGCAATGAGAATGAATACCACATAGAAATATTTGCTTTAGAGCCATGTGAGATGGTGTGAGCTGATTTAACCACTCATTCTTTTGGAAGAGGGGAGGATCTAGACCTTGATGGATCCTGCACTGAAACAGACCTATGACAGGCTCAGTTGCAAGCCAACACCTTCCCTTGGATAGGAACACATGGATACAGGCTCTTCCTTTGGGCACATGAGGCTCTATAGCTGGCCAGTGCTGTTGCTTGCAGCCCCAGCAAGTGTTGGAGTGTGGCCACAGTGCAGGATGGGCTCCAGCTGAGAGAGACAGGAGGGGGGAGGGAAACCTCCCACTTAGGCAGTAATGGACTCTTGGATCAGCTCAGCCATCTCTTGTAACTTCTTTCTTCTCAGTTTCACTGAGCCTCTTAAAACAGAGAAATAGTAAAAGTGCTTTTAGAGGAGCAATTTCTAGACAGGGTTTGAGGGTTGGCTGATTCAATGGGTGCTGCTGATCTCCAGTGTAGTGGAACCAAATGAAGAGGGAGAATTTGTTAACTGGCTTCATTTTTGCACTGAGCAATACAAATTTTCCTACTAAGGGAATCTTGTGGGGAAAAAACGCAGGCTTGTAAGACAATGTATATATTTTTTTCTTTAATTGAGAAACTGTGGGTACAGCTCTTTGAATTAACTATATATATATAGCTATATATATTATATACATATATATATATTCCTTTCCTGGACCATTATGTCTGTTCAGCATCACATCCCTTGCAGGCACACTTTCTATTTCTACTTATTCTCGTGCTGCCAGTCAATTTCAGCATAGATCAGTATAGCACAGAAAAATCACAAGCAAGAGTTAAGTTTTAGTACAACTGATAAAATGTTTATTCTGTGCAACTTTTCCTCTGTATCTGAATTTTTTCATTGCAAATCTAAATTCTAATTAACCATTGTAAATAGGAACTTAAAGCCTGCTTTGCGAGGTAACTATGCACTGAGCTGAATAACAATGAGAGGAGATAAACATTAGTCTGCCTTTTGTGTTTCCTATTAATGAATGCTAATGTGGCTCTTCAGACACTGTAGCATGTGCAGTTGCATTTGTATACCTTTTTGGGGCAAAGTACACATCAGAGTCATAGGTACATGTCAAATGGTAGGTGGAATGGTAATATATATCTATATTTCTTTTAAAGAACATTGAAGTTTATCTTATGCAAATTGTAAAACTAAGGTATATGGCCTAATAATGAATCCTTCACTTGCTGCTTGTATACAACACAGAATGCAGCTTTTCCTCTTGTGCTCCCTGGATGCTTCATTAAGTGTGAGGGCTGTTTGTGTCAGGGTGTTGCAAATTTAGACCCCACAGATTTCAACTCATGCAGGATGATATGAAAGCATGAACAACATGGTACCACTCCTACAAATATTGGGAGTAGCCAAATGTCTGGCTAGAAATCCTCATTACTCATGTTTGCAGCATTAAATGTATGTTTAGAGTACAAAACTGAATATATCTGCTATACTTCTTTTCAAATTCTGTCATTTTATCGATTGTGTTTCCATAAGACAAATCACATATATCATAGCTTATTTACAAACACCGATGACCAATTTTTCATGTAATAAATATTAGTGTATGTTGGGAAACATCCACAGTTTCCTGTCAGAATTTAGCAATAGGTTTAAACTAGAGTGGGTAAACCATTAATGCCCAGAAGAACAGATTGAGAAAGGGTGTTGATTATGTAGTAGGAGAGCATGCCCTCGGCTGTCTGCTTAGTATGCTGAAGTCTCCGACTTACGGAAAACAGAAACTGCTATCTTATATAATTAGACTCATTCAGGTAGAAAATCAGAAGTACAAAATGATGAAAGGAGAGCTAATTAAGATTAACAGCTTTGTTCTTCCTCCAATTATTTTGTTCTGTCACACTAAAATTGTTTTGTCACCTCCTTGCTGGTGTCCTACTCCCCTCCCTACGAGGCAACCCGAGATGTTCTGTGATACTCTTGCTCCAGTTTAGAAGACACCACCTCACCTGCTCTTTTGAGGCAGCATGATGAGTGTTTAAGCACTAGATTTTTTTGACCTTTAAAGGAGAATCAGATAAATTTCTTCACAAGTGCACACAGAATCATTTCCTTCCAACCTGACCATTCTGTGACACAGTCCCAGGGGGAAGAAGATTAGTTATAGCATATATTAGTTTTCTAGCATTTTTCATGGTTGTGCTCTAAGCTGCTCCTTGCATTCCCAGAGAGGATCAATGTTAACAACCCCATCTTAATAGTAAATGAGAGGGTTTCATCTCTACAGTGTGTGTAGGTGAGCTAAGAAACTGCCAATGGTGGTTTTGAGGGAACAGTTTAGCAGAAAAAAAATCCACGAGAAAATAATAAAGGTTCTCCTATGAGAGAAGATGAAGGGTGAAGCTCATCAGTGGACAATAAAGACTAAAGACCCTGGCATGGTGATGTTAGAGATGCCCATCACAATGAGATACTCAGTTATGACTTGGATGGAATAAATTATACAAGTACTTAATGGGCAACGACAAAGCTTGCAGGAACAAAAGGGCACCCAGCACAGGATTAAGTGATGGAGCATAGAGGATCTAGAAAAATTGTTTCAGTGGTATTGTATTGAATACAGAGAAAAAAAGTTGCTAGAGTCAAGGTTTAAAAAATGCAAGTTTAAGTATAATATGTTGAGATCTTGGAAATGAGGATGAAATGACAGAAAGGATGATGCAGTATTTTGGAATACCTAGGTAAAGAAAACCAGGGAAATCTGGGAAAAGCCTAAAAGTGCAGATGGAGAGGGATTTAGAAATTCCAAGACTATTATAAAATATTTGTGACAATAGTGAGATTTTTCTTCATCTGAACTGGCACATTTGGGTCTCAAAATGCCCAGAGCTTATCATTCAGGACACGTATTCTCATCAGAAGAGGCATCTTTTTGTCTAAATCAGCACTCTTGTCATATGTAGATTGATTTATTTCAAAGATCTAAAGGCTGTTTATGTGAACCAATCACCTACCAGTGAAATATCACTAAGACTTTCTTGAGAAGTGCAGTCTGTACCTGTAGTCTACAAAATCAGACTAGAAGCCAGTCCATCTGAAATACTTTTTCTGAGGCTGTTTAATTTCAGTGCATGCAAACTGCCTTATGGTTTTCAGGAATGTGCCAATAGTAATGCACCACCTAGTCACTCCGGTTAGAAACTGTTTCTCTACAGTAAAGCTTTACTAGAAGAAACGAAACATTCAGATTCCCAGTCATGGTTGTATCATCCTGGCAGTTAGCATGATCACTGCCAAGTAAGTTATGTCACTTCATGGTAACTTCTGCCTAAATGAGTGAATGACAAAAGGGCTTCTTTGTTTCAGTTATTTTCTTCTTTCTGTATCCATTCTCAGATATTCACAAAATATTTAAGGCTATTGCTTTTATTATAGTCATGCATTTAGGATCTATGTATATGAACAAGTTCATTTTTTAAATATTGGATTTTACTTGAGTTAATTTTTGAGTTAATTTAACTGGTAATGAATTTATGTAGAGGATTGTTGCCCTGCAGGTTAAATGAAAAACCTGAATAACTTACCACTTTAAACTACAAAAGGAAGGTTGTCTGAAGTGAACTGATACATGCAAAAAGATAACAGAGAAATAAAAAACATGAACAAATATAAAAGCAAATTAAAAATACAAAAAAAAGACTGCTAACTTTTTTTTCCCAAGTTGCTTCTTCAAAATCCATTGGTCTGGAATCAAAGCTCAAAGTGTACTTCTAAACAGGAGGTCACCTTCTTTCCCCATCTCCCATTGATACCTCTGTACAGACACTCTAGATACCAGAAGTGCTTATTGGCTCAGAAATAGCTGCCAAATTATTTTTTTCTTGTGTTAATGCAGAGAGAACCACAGTTATGGTCTCATACAGAGATATATGGTTTTGAAACAGGATCCTCAGAGAAAATGTCAAACAAACAGAAATTGTTTTAGATGCAGCCACATTAATTCCTCTATCTTCCTCATTTTTGCCTAATGGGGCTTTGTTTCATTAGACCACTTGAGCTTCACTTAGTCGTATTGATTTCAGTGAGGCTGACACATGATTAAATTTATGCTTATATGCTTTGCTGACTAATAAGCAAATGCTTAAATAGTTTACTGGAGCAGAACAATGTTCTTTGCTTGCCTTTTTAAATATGGAAGGGTGTAAATATAACAATATCTATAGATACATGCACATATATAAATCACTCATGCACACTCCTGCTCAGGTGCAAT
The DNA here is from genome assembly GCF_000695815.1 of Acanthisitta chloris. NCBI lineage: Eukaryota > Metazoa > Chordata > Aves > Passeriformes > Acanthisittidae > Acanthisitta > Acanthisitta chloris. Next base: position 49,114 of record NW_008676518.1, on the reverse strand, counting down.
AAATGCATTCAAAAATTTCCCAGAGCCTAATTGTCTCAGGACTGGAGTCATACCTCACCAGACCTTTGCAGCATGGACCCTTGCGGTATTGAAAGGTGCTGCTTGCCAGACTCTCTAGAGAAGGCAATTATGTCATAAGTCTTCCTCTATCAGTCAAGCCTATCAGCAATATTGGATAAAAATTCAATAGAGAAGGCAATTATGTCATAAGTCTTGCTCTATCAGTCAAGCCTATCAGCAATGTTGGATAAAAATTCAGAATACAGCAAGTTCACTTGTTGACTAGATTTTTTGTCAGGTGGAAGGGACTGTAATAACGGTGTCAAACTTTACCATGTTTGACGAGGTACTCAGATATCATTTAATCTCCTGGTAGGCTTATTTGATGCCTGATATCTAAAGGTATTCAATAGTCCAGGGAAAATGTAGGAGAGTTCTCTCCATTTTGGGAAGGACTGCAGTTTTGTTTCAGTTCTTTTCTCACCTCTAAATCTCCAGGTTCCTGGTACTCTGCATCACTCTTCATACCTTTCACATCATGAATTTTGTCATTCTGTTTTCACCATATGTTATTTTTCAGCCATGTTCATTGTTCAGTGTCTGGTCTCTTTTAAGTTCAACCTGCATTTGTTTCCTTGCTTCCATCATGAGTTACACCTCTCTGTGCACATTCTTTAATTTCAAGCCTCACTTGCTTTATCCCATTGATCACTTATATACATTACTCAGAGTACAAGCCATAGCATATATATAGCCATCTGTTGGACCCTGTAGCATTCATACTCAAGAATTTATTACACCTTGTAGTCTAAGCTATTAGCTGAGTGAAGGAGATGAATTTTATATTCAGCTTATGCCACATTCCTTGTTCCATTTTTTTCCAGGTATTTGTTATTTCTCAACAGTTCTTCAGGGTTAAGTAATCGGGTTACATCTGTGTGACAACAGCTCCGTGTACACATAACCCCCAAGCAGCTCCATGCAATAACTTGGTAGAAGGATGAAAACTCTGCTCAGCCTCTCTGAGGAGGAGGTTGAAGCTGTCTGGGAGTACTGGGTTGTGCTGCTGTGGCAGGTGAGCACACTGGCATTGATTTATCATGCTACTATCATGTGCCTTGCCCTGAAGGAATGTCATCTTTGAGTTCTAATTGCTCTGTTGTGTACTGTGAGCATCTTCACAATGAACTTGTTCAGTTTCACCCAGACTCTTGAAAAATAACAACTTTTTTGCAAACTACTTGGTGAATTTATTGTTTGCAGCCTCTATCTTTACCTGCTTTTCCTGGTCTGACCTGTTCTGCACATATGGCCAGTCAGGAAACATTGCACTTAGGCTGATGGTGAAATTTGAATCCAGAATTGTCAGCACAAAAAGACCAAGAATGAACCAAGCAGAAGCACCAACAGTCAAAGACACAACAAGTTCAATACAAGTGAAGGTGAATTAGCATTTTTGGTTTGTGATACCAGGCTAGAAAAACATCTGATGTAATCAGTTTTAATGCAGGAGAGCTCTTTATGACTGAAAAATGAAGTATAGTCTTATTAATTATGTCTGGAGACACAAGGGGATTGATAATTAACCTATAGATGCTAATTTTTCTATCGAAGTACCAGTTATTTTTACCACTTCCTACACCTTCAGCAAAAAATAATTACCCTTCATTGGAAAATAGTTTTATAATGTCATACAAAGCACAGTGGACTTAAAGAAAACAGCAAATGCACGTGTTAACAAACTAACCCTTTCTAAAGTTGTTTTTCCAGTATGCCATTCATTCCCAAAAGGAATAATTAAGTAGCTTGTAGAAAATTTAATTTTGTACTGTCCTTCCAAGTAACTTACGCTGCTATTATACACCTACATTGCAGGTCCTGCTTTATTGCTGACATATATTAGGCAACTTAAGCATAAGGCCACAGGATGCTACTTTTGTTCCAGTAGGGCAGAAGCCTCTGGGCCATAGCCTATATGGCCCTGTATTTTACTTTCAATAACAGTGGAGAGTACTGAGACAGGATTTGATTTGTCTCTGAATTTTTAGAGTTCTACTCATATATATATATATATACAAATTCCATATTTCCCCTGCTATTGTAAATGTGGGGTTTGCCCCAGAGAATGTTTCATGCAGACAACTGAGTTTAGATTTAGCACAGCCCTAACTAGTGCTTCCTTTGCAATATATAATGTGACTGTTAAATAGATGACATCCATAGGGGATGCATTTATGGAGGTTACAGGGCAAAAAAAATGCAAGGTAATCAATCTGTCTGCCTCAACAGCCTGTGAAGAACTTGTTTAGGCTATAAGAGTATCAGGACAATGCTTGAAACAGAAAAATTATGTTGGAGCGAATGCTTTATCTAAAACCTTTTGTGTTTGATAAGAACATGTATGAGGTAAGAACAATCCTTTGAAGTTCAAGAAATTACAGTTTTATCAGTGACAGCCTGTGGTATATGTTTGGCACCACTTTGCCTTACGAGAGTCATATTTTTGAATTAATTAGAATCATAGAATCATCAAGGTTGGAGGAGACCTCCAAGATCATCAATTCCCACCATTAACTTGTCACTCTGCTGTAACCCCTAAACCTTAAACCATATCTTCCAGCGCCAGGTCCAAGATACCTGTTAAACACTTCCAGAGATGGTGATTCCACTACCTCCCTGGGCAAACCTATTCTAGTGCCAAGTTGAAATATCAAACTAGAAATCTGACACCAGTGTGCCAGGGCAGCTTTTGGTAAATATGATCACAAATGACATGCCCACTTTTGAGTGTTCTCAGTTTAGTTCAGTGTAAAACTAGGAAAGCTTCTTTTCTTCTTTGAATCCACAGATAAAGTGTGCAATTAATTGTTACCAGACACGTTTGAAACACTCATAAACAGAAGGAGCAGAAAACTATTCATTCAGCTCATTAAAATACAGGTCCTGTTACAATAGGTTAATAAATCAGTTAGTTTCAGAAGTGCAAAACACCTATAATCCTTTCTCCTTTGTGTTCCGTATCAAACCAATTCTAACCTTTTTTTTTCTTCAAATTCATTAAATTTCAGTTTCCATTCCAAAACATTTTGATGCATAACACAGCCTTAATCTGCAGATCAGATCCATTAATCCTTAATTTGAAATGTCATTCATCTGCTACAAAACTTATATTTTTAAGATCCTGAGTACATGTGCATTAAACTATAGAACTTCTTGAACACCTACGTCATATCCTTTTGGTCAGCAAAGGCAAGTATCAAGTTTAAAGTAAAGGTTATATTTATCTGCGAATCTGTACACATCAATAATTTCTAAATCATTTTAATTCACTCCTGAAAGGCAGCAGAAAGTGCGAATTCAAAGACTAAAACTGGTCTTTTAACTCAAGATTTTTTGCTTGCTGGTTTAAATGTAAAAGGGCAGTTTAAGATTTTCAGTTTACCACTAATGCACAACCTCTAAAGATTGGTTTAACTGCCATTTTTTAGAATCATTTTAAAGAGAAAAAACAACTTCTGAAAGTATAAAATTGTTATTGTGCTGAATCATCATCATGGAAGAACAAAAGAAGCGTAGGAGGAGAAACTTTTCTGATCTTTGTGACCTTTAAGTCAGCTAAAACTGAACTTACCCATGGCTGCTAACATGGTATGCAGGATGCAGAGAGACATGCACCCAGACTCTACTATGTAACCCATGTCAGTCACAGATCCATCACCTTGAGCTAGTTGTGTGCTGAAAAAAAATCATCCATAATAAAAGAAAGTGTGCTCTGGTTGCCTCTCCCTGTAAGGAAAAATGGATCCTCCATCCTCTAATAAATAACAACTGGAACAAATTTGCTTCATGAGTCCCCATGAATTCACATGTTTGCATAGTGCTAGCTAGAGGAAGAGCTGCTTGTTTCCACTATAATCCACAAAGGGTCAATGCCCTTCAGTTTCTTTCAAAGCCTTTGCTAGCCAAGAAGGAAAATTTTGTGCTACAAATTAAAAAGGTTGAAATATTCATCAAATGTCAGTTGGAGGACAGAGATGCCCACATGGGTTTGTATCCCAAGTAACATCAGGACCATTTTCTCAAATAAAGGTTTAATCTTTCTCTGTGTTTTATCAGAACTAGTCAGTCTTTTCTACTGCTTTGTTCACTAAACCACAGTTTAGGCTCTACAGGCTGTAACAGGAAGATAAGAGTTTGGAGCCTAAATGGGAAAAGGTTTATCTATGTGAGCTGCAGTTTATGGAACTATAGCAGATAAAGAGAAATATATTTTTGGAGTTCATTCAGGTTATTTTTCTTCTAGGTATGCATTTTGCAATCTGCAGCGCTGCTTAACCAGCTAATTAGGTAGAGCAATCCATGGAAATGGAGAAAATTCTATTTACAGCCTCTTCCAGGTGATAATTTAACAAACAACGTCGTTTCACACTGTCAATTATCTGGGACAGTTCTAAAGGGAGCATTTTAAAGACTATAGTGTTCCTTTGTGGCAACTGAATAATTTTGAATAACATTTTCAAACTTGCTTTGATATAAAAGCATTAATGCTTAACAGTCTGAAAATCTTTCACTCAGAAAAGTCATAGTGGAGCAGAAGAATAAGAGACTGCACATTATAAAAGCTGTGTTAAATTCTCAGGTTTTCAATGTTGAATTTTAATAATTTTTGAGCTGTTGTAGAGGCTCAAACCCAAGCTTATACTATGTAAAATATTGATATTTTATGCAACAGGTATTTTTTTTAGCTTCAGTTATGCTCTGTGAAAGTATTTCTGCCATCTAAACTTTTGTGGATAGCCAGGAATCAGGGATAAATTCACTAGGACAAATCCCAATTACAGAGCTTACCCAATTTCTGTTATGAAATTTGGCATCCCAAGTGTTGGGATGCCAAATGTTCTTCATAAGGCCTCACTGAAGCAGGTAATAGCACATCAATATTAGTGTTGTGGTTGGAAAACACTAGTCTGAAACCCTCCCTGTAAGTTACAATTTTCAGGTTGTGCTTAATGCATATTCGTAGAACCTGCTCAGTTTTTCATTAATAGGCAAAACATCAGTGCTTTCTTATTAAAGCCTTGGATATGAGGGAACTTCACTTTTGCATTTTGAGAGCATGTTTGTAAATCAGAGCATGGACTTATGCTGTACTGAACAATCAGAGCACAGTCATAATTTGGCAGCTGTCTCTGAGATGTGCTTCCTCCCTGGGCTCCTTTTTTGGGTTTATCTATCCTGCCTTCCTCCTTGCAGACCTTGCTACAGCAAAATCACTTCTCATTCTGCCTTTTTTGAGTGGGATATTATCTGTCCTGCATTTTCATAAAGCATGTAGGATGAAAAGATCCTAGTCTTGATAAGGTAACATTTAATTAATAAATCATCTTACCTTAGATCATCTTCAAAATAAATGTGTGGTTACTTTTGCATGGAAATGTCACCTGCTGATCAAGGCCAATGACACAGTGTTTGAACTGCAGTATAAGGGAAGATGTACCAGGTTGCAGGGTCTGACTTTATAGAGGCAAGGTAGGAAACACAGAGTGTTTGGGTTGGTCTGGAAAAGAGGACTTGGAAGTACAGTGTAGCAATAAATTCAGATAAATGTTTTCCAGGAGAATTATAAAAGAGAGGAGACTTTGATAAGATCAATATTTTATAGAGTTAGAAAACAACTTTGCAAAATCACATTGAGAAACATTGTGAAGAATTTGACCTCTTAAGACAGTCAGTTTTCTGAGTGGAATATATGCACCCATGTGGGACAAAACTGTATGAGGAAAGGCATTTATTATCACCTGTCAGCATGCTCTGAGATTCAGAGTAATGTTTGTAGCATCAAAGAGCTTTCAGCATTATTTTTAAGGGAATAGTCAATAAGAATCAAAACTTTTGTATGCAATAAGAACTTCATACAAAGAGTCCAGTGGACATATGGCATTAAAGCCTTTGAAATGTAAATAAGAACTAGTAATTCAAGCAGCAATATTAACACAGAATTAAAGGCTTTAGGTAAATGACTTAAATATACATATTGCTTGATTTTTGGGTTGCATCTTACAAAACTTTAGTGTCTATATGCAAATTATCAGTAACATTGAGGCCTTTTCTTATTTACCATTACTCCAAAATGCATCATAACAAAGGAATTACTACTGTTGCTTATAGAAACACATCTTCAAATACACAACATTGAAAAGTTCCAAATGAAAGTTTGAGTTGCCTCTGGTAAATTTTATTAATTAATATAATCATTTACTGTAGAATAATTTCTATCCCTGTGATAGCTACACAGTGGTTTTAATGATCTTACCAATTTTTGTTACTTCTTATTTGATCCTCAGAGAGAAAGTTCTCTCAAAAAAATCAGTTTTTTGTGTAACCATTTGAGTTGTTCTGAGCAAACCTCATCTCTTGCTCTTTCAATTACCAGATTCAGAGAAGATGAAAGACACAAAGAGCAGCACAAATCATGATGGGAAATCACATTAGAGAAAAGGAGATCAAAGAACAAATTTGAGACATTAAGCTTGTCTATGCAGCTCTCTAGAACAAATGGAAACAAAAGGTGCAGGTTATACCTGTGTGTGTCCTCAGTCTGAGGTTACTTCCCAGTGCCGGAATCCAGATGTCCATCTACAGGCTACGTACCACAAGGCGAGTTTCCTCCCCAACACTGTTCCCCCTGCTGTGCCCATGGGGAAGAGAGCAGGGTACATGGGCACTGAGCAGTAGGTGGCACATGCCAACAGGTCTCCTGCTCTGTTCAGTAGGAAGTTCCACCTGAATATGTGGAAGAACTTCTTTACTGTGCGAGGAGATTGCCCAGAGAGGTCATGGATTCTCCCTCACTGGAGATATCCAAGAACCATCTGGATGCAATCCTGTGCCATGTGCTCTAGGATGGCCCTGCTTGAGCAGGGAGGTTGGACCAGATGATGACCCCCCGTGGTCACTTCCAACCTAACTGATTCTGTGATTCTGTGAGGTGACAGGATCTGTGATATGTAGAGCTCTACTTCTGGTGGGTACATAACTCACATTTTCAGCCTGTGCTGGATTGGCCACTTGGGCAGATGATCTCCTATTCATATGGGCTGGTTCTGGTTCTTCAGACCACTGTGCCTTGTGGGAGCTTACAGAGAAGTGGCTGTTCAGAGATGTTCACACTGTCACAGCAGCTAAGTGGAGTTTTTTTGAATCACAGCTCCAGAAATATTTCATTCAATCTCACAGAAATTTACCCTTAGGGTACGTTTTTATTAAATATATGATATTCCTGCTCAAAAATTACTATTTCTTTGTCATGTGCATCAAAACTTGAGCTTGGTTTCACTTTGTTACACATTCAAATTTGAAAACAAGCTCTTTCAGTGTGAGAGCTCTTGGTGACTTGAAGCAGGCAGAAGCTTTTCTGCTGTTTTTCACTTTGCTTCTTACCTTTACTGTCCTTTTCAAGAAACTGATCTCTCACCATATCTTTATCTTCATAACATTTTAGATGACAGATAATAAGGTTGTAGCTGGGCATTTTTCTCCAATGCTTCACCTATAAATCATGATAATGAATAAAATAATTAGATTTAGTTAATTGTCATCCAGTTGTAAGTTGTTATTAAAATTTAGTAATTACTCCTCAGAAACCATATTTTATTCAATCTGTAAATCTACTGCACCATTCATAGTGCTATTACACTCGCGACATTGTAACGGGAAGGGTGAAAATCAAATCAACTTTCTGCTGACAGAATAAGAACAGTAAATGTCAAACTAATTAATATAGACTGGGCATATGTAAATGGCCTAGGGGAGCAGAGAGGTTCTTAGCATTTTTCATTTTAAACACGGATCAGCCTGAATTTCACCATGTGAAAGATCCTTACATATTTCATCTGCACTGGCTGCAACTGCATCAGAAATAGTTTTAAAAAAGGTTTCCTAGTCTTGCTAAAAATTATATAATGGTTAATAGATGTCCAGATTGACAAGAATAAATTAAGAACTGGGATAGCACAAAGATTCCATCCCATTCGGTGATATAGCAGCTACAGTCAGAAATCTGCCAACTGGAGAGGTGAGGCTTTTTGGCTCCATTCCCACCAACTGCCTCCCCAGAGGGAAATGGATGTGACCTTTCACAGGGGACACTTCTCTAAGAGAGGGTTAATTGTGACCTGGTGAGCCCCAGGTAAAGATTTGGTGACTCGACTTTGGGAGTGAGGCTTTAGGGCTCACTGAGCTCTTATTCCTCTGTAATTTATGCTTTTAGGGTCAGTGGTGCCCTGTGGTGTGTCCCAGACCTGAACAGAGCAGGTGATGTGTTGGCATGTGCCATGTCTTGCTCAGTGCCCAGGCACCCTGTCCCCTTCCCTGTGGACACAGCAAGGGCAGTGGTGCTGGGCAGGAAATGTCTTGTGGTAAGCAGCCTACAGATGTACATCTGGATTCAGGGGCTGGGAATATTCCCAGTCTGAGGACACATGTATAAGCTGCTTCTTTGGTTTCCATTTGTTCTGGAGAACTGTGTACACAAGCTTACTGTCTCAAATACATTCTTTCACCACCTTTTGTCTGATTTGATTTCCCATTGTAGTTTGTGCTACTCTTTGTGTCTTTCATCTTCTCTGAATCTGGTAATCAAGCAAGCAAGAGATGAGGTTTGCTCAGAACAACTCAAATATGGTTATATGCAAAACTGATTTTTTTTAGAGCAGTTTCAAAATACTCTGGCTTCTAAAAATCTCTTTTATGATATGTTGGAAAAAAGTAATCAAATTGTCATCTGTGACTGTCTCATTTATTGGCTTATTTTGATTCAGCTAGAAATAATCTCTGCTTATTTGAGTACATACCCAACTTAGATACCTGGTATTTTTAACAAAATAAGTCAGGTAGTCAACTGTAGGAGCTAATGTTGGTTAAAGATATAAGCATTGATTCAACAGAGGAAAAAGAAAGAAAACACATAAATTAAATATATTATAAACCATCTGAATATTGTTTCCCTCGGATGTCCCGTGATGGATTCCCTCCGTGCATTGAATGGATCATCAGAGACAAGAGATTAGATGGCCTATGTAATTCAAGAAATTGGACAAAATATGCTTTCTAGTCTGAGTAATCTTGTCTGGACTGACATGCAAATGAAATTTTGGAGTGTTCACCCTTCTCTGAAAATAGATCAATTCAGCTTTTGCTCAGAAGCAGTCAGTCTTGCCCTGCTCAGTGTGGCCTGTGGCAGTGCTCTTTGTGGCAGTGCATGTGCTGAGAGAACCAAACCACCCTTTCTTCAGGAGAGTCATTAAAATTTCCCATCTCTCATTCTTCCAGCTCAGTGCTGTACAAGAAGCATAGGTACCTTTCTTTAACATTGATCTTACTACTGCAAGGATTTTAAATGATTTGAGCTGAAAAAAAACCCAGACATTTTTGTAGATGAGAATGTCTTCCATGAATCTAAATTAAAATCACTTAAGCAAATGGATTTTCTGTTCTATGTAGCATTCGTTCAAGGAAAGCACATGACACAGGGATTGGTATTCAGTAGACTTCTTATTTTATTGTAGAAAAGTAATTACCTTTTAAATACTATCCAAATTAACATTTAATTCCTCCAGGCATTTTAAAACCATAATATAACTTGGTACCTAATAAAGGAGAAACCTATTTCCTTTTCTGCTAAATTAGTCTGCTATATAGATTTGAATAATTTGCAATGCAAGTGGCACCAATTTCTTTTTTACAAAGAAGACTCATATTGCAACAAAAGACACTCAACATTTTCAGCACAGGCCACTTAGAACTTGAAGAGCTTCATTTACTTGTATTTATATTTCTTGGTAAGGTATTTGTGGGAGGTAGTCTCATATGTTAACCATCTCTATGTTTTACTAGGCTTCATCAAAGTAAGTTATATATGACCTAAAATAGAGTTTCATCTCAATCCTCTGCTGAGATTTGCCTATTAAAGGTCCCAGATGATGGAAATAATGAATAAAATTCACTTTCATCTATTAAAATTACTGAGAACCTCTGTTCTGGTATTATCCATAGGTATGTTTTTCATGCTTTCACATAGCTTTTACATCAGTTACCTTGTGATAATAGGAAAATCTTTTATCTTGCATGATTGTGGGGTTTTTTTTGCTCAGGTCTGAAGCAAATTAATCACTTTGTCATATGAGTAAAATGAGGTAATTTAGCAAGAACTTTGCAGTAGAATTAAGGGGATGGCTATGAAAAGGCTTTAAGTTTGTAAAGAACAGATCAACCTGGGCAAAAAATAGATGATGAGGGAAGGGCAGAAGAGGTATAATAAAAATGTAGTAGGCTGGTCCACCAAAGTGGTGTGTTGACCCCAAGAATATATAGGGAACAGTACAGGCTGGGGAGAATAGTGAAAGATCAAGGGGTTTGCAATTTTTTTAAAAATTCATTTTATTTATTAAAAGTGACAAATGCAATGATAACTACCATAAGGCAGCCCTGTGAAAACGCAAACTGCTCACTGTTGCATCCCAGAACAGTTTTGGTGACAGAGCTAGAAAGGCATCTCATGCAGACCCAGAACAGTGAGTCTGAGCCTTGTTTCTGGCATCATTTACTCTGCTGGTGTCATATCTACAGCCTGGAGACTTGGATTATCTCAGTGTGAGGCAGGTCCATGTGCTGCCCTTGTACTACTGACTACAGGGAATATTGAGAGCTCAACTCCTTACCCCAAAAGGCTGTCTTATCTCTTGCCTTCCTTTGATCTGCCCTGCTTTCTCGCTAATCCTCTAAAATACTGTATGCATTATTTGCTGCTATTGAATATGTACTTAGTCTTGAGTGATTCTTCTAGTTACTGCTTGGGCTTGTGCACTGGTTTGGCAGGTGACAAACATGACAGTTACAGTGGGAAAAAAATGAGCTTCATCTTGTATGACAAAGTTACGGGTATTTTGTAGTTTCCAATATTCTCTGTTGTTTATGTGCCTGAAAACTCCTGGATAAAAAACTGTTTATGGAAAAAATAGATAGAACTACAACTTTAGAGGTCCATGATGTTGCAACCTATCCCAAAAAATCCTTATAATTTCTGCAAAATTCTGGGTATGTAATAGGTAGTAAAAGAAACAAATGTATATCAAGTAATAATAGATTTATTACCTTCTTTTCATGAGGTAGTGCCATTCTAAAATATGAGGGATGGGTGTGTGTGTTATATATAGATCCACGGGGTCATTGAATCCTCAAGGCTGGAGGAGACCTCTAAGATTCTCAAGTCCAACCATTAACCTGTCACTGCTGGAATCTCCGAACCACATCCTTCAGTGTCAGATCCAGACACCTCTTAAACACTTCCAGGGATGGTGACTCTACCACCTCCTTGGGCAGTATTCCAGTGTCTAAACACCCTAAGAGGGAAAACATTTCTGCTAACATTGACTCTGCCCTGTCTCAGCTCAAGGCCATTCCCTCTAGTCCTCTCCCTGCAGCCATGGCAGGACAGACCATCCCCCACCTCTCTCCAAGCCCTGTCAGGGAGTTGCAGAGAGCCATGAGGTCACCCCTGAGCCTCTTCTCCAGGCTAAACAAACCCAGTTCCCTCGGCCCCTCCTCATACAACATGTGTTCTAGATATATCTATCTAGAATTGTAGCTCCCTAACAGCTAAAAACTCTTGCCGACTCTTTTGCCCTCCATAAAGTTTCTCCTAAAGCATACACTTTTACTTAAGCTTAAAATAATGACATTAAAAAAACCACGTAAATTTTCACAGAAAAATTTCACTGGTAGCATTTTTTGGTTTTTTTATTTATCCTTTAAAATATTCATGTGACATATGGTTTTTCCATTTTACTTTAAGTTAAGGTTTTGACGCATGAAGAAGGAAAATGAAAATCTAATTCTTCAAAGTAAAATTGTGAAGTTGTGAAATGTCTGTGAAATGGACATGCAAGTAAGACCATAAATCTTGCAAATGAGTTTCAGAGTATGACCACTACCCTTCTTTTTTAGGTTTGGTTTTTTAAAAGAAGAAACACTTTTTTTTTTGTTAGTTTCTAGTTTTATTGTTACATTTATGGATCTATCATCTCCCTTTCTCATCAGGTTCAGTTATATTATTTCCCAGTGTAGTTTTTACTTCAGCTAAGTTTCTCTGATTGTATTCTCATGTAATACAGTCAGAACCAGCCCATAGGCCATTGGACATAACTGTCCTATTTCTTGTTAAATACTAAGGCTAACCAAGTAAAAAGCCTTTCTGTGTTTTTCCCTTTGGGAAATAAAGCAAATTGTAAGACTTGTTTCAAATACAGAGTTCACAGTGATTAGTTTTATCAGCTAAATAATTGAAAAGAGCCTTGTTGACTTAGTGCAAAGAATATATGCTACTCTGAAGCTCTGTTGTGTAACCACAGGAGTTAGCTTAGAGGGTCAAGATAGTGCTAGAAGATGGGTTAGGCTTTCTAGGTTTTACATAGGCTTGACATGTATTGATTTGCATCCCATATTTCTCTCTTGATGATAAGAAATTAATTGGCCTGAGCTGGTATGCCTGGCTCCTCACTTAGGTAACTATTGTGAACTTGGATATTGATTTGGACAAAGGAAATCAAAGTCTTAATGATATGTGTCAGTGGGTGATTTACCAGGAGTATTTTGGTTAAACTGCAAGTAGGATACTAAGTCATCACAAATTCACGACTATGAAAATAAGGCAAGAGCTCATCAAGATGTGCCTTGATAGAAGACATCCTTTAGGAGTGGGATATGTCACTGCATTGTGGAGTGTGTAACCATACATAGTTTGGAAATTCTCAGGGGAAATGAATATGAGAATCTCAAAAAAAAAACGTTCAAAGATGTATTTAAGGAACAATCCCCTGAATCAATTTTTCCTGAGACAAATGGTCATTAACACTTGCCAATTTAATTTTTCTCAAGCTATAGGGGTTTATTTTAATTATAGCAAATCATTGGCAGAAATAACACTTCTTAAATACCTTTTTAAAATAATAAATGTTGTAATTCTCTCTCTAGATAGCCAGTAAGACAAAAAGCAAAGTGTTATGGAAATTCTCCAGCAGAGAATTGGCAGATCATGAAAATTACATTAATGCAGAGCAATCATATGTGTAAATGATCTATGGTGTAATACATGTGTGTAATACATGTGTTCTAATTCTGTCCCTTAATTTTTGGCACAGTGTAACTGAAAGCAGCTGTTTTAATAGGTTTAAGAGGACAAATCACATGTATGTCAACAAGTAACAGACATTTACTTAGTACACCAGAACACTTTTACAAAAATTGGTCTTTTATTGTTGCCATTCTCAGTTCCATTGCAGGTGCATAGCATCTCTTTAACATGAGTCCTGAAAGCATCTGCCTGAAAACTTCTTTCTGTAGTACAGCAAAATACATTCAGTATCACTGACAATCCCTGAACATTAATCCCAGTGTTAGGATCCACAAGCATGGCAAACACATTAATTGTTTATTGTGGTGGGAGTCTGTACAATGCTTTATCTGTGAATTTTAGTTGCACGGGTCTTTTCCCCCCATCCCATGTTCCAAATTCTTATTGCTGAAATGATTTGGCTTTCTCAGGCAGAAAACTCTTTTCATTTGTATATAGCAGCACTTTCTCCATGACAAACTAGATGTGACTACTTCCAATAGAAATGTATTTAGTGTAATGTATTGAGCTCATTGAGTATTTTTAGCACATTCCCATCAAAAGAAGACATACATTTCATAAATCTATCCAGTTCTTCAGAAACCAACTCTTCATTTTTCTTCTTCCAGTTCTGGCTTGACTTTTTCTGGTTGCTTTGAAGCACATTTATCAGGACTCTTTTTCCCTGGAGAAATCAGAACTTCTCCTGTTTTCAAAAAAGTGGATGAATTAGATGAGAAATATCCTGGAACAACTGAAAATTCTGATCCATATACCACTGAAATAAATAGACACATTTCTTAAGAAGCAATTAGATAATGTGTATTGAGATATAATTCTCAAAAGTTCTGCACAAAGGAGGAAGCTAGAGGAAAGTGGCGCATTCTAGGGGCTTTCAGTCCTTTGTACTCATCACATTTTGGATTGTTGTGAGAACTGAGCAAGTTCCCAGTTCGTTTTACACAACTGGGTGACAAAAGAACAAAATGACTTCATAAAATGTAGGTGGATTTACTAAGAGCCCTTCATTTTGCCCAGCCTTCCAGCCTTTGGTGGCAGTACAACCTACAGGTGTCACTGCTCATGGAGACCTCGTGTGTGAGAGAGGAAGAAAGGAGCCAGAGGAATAATGAAGACTTCTTCCTCAATTTCATAAAATTGTCTGTCACACTGCAAAAGCTTTACATGGAATATACAAATTCCTGCCTCTCTTCTCACATATGGTGAAGGGCTCAACCAATCTTCTACGTTAACCAGGCTGAAATGTTGGAACAGAAATATCTCTGAGGTTACAAGAGAGGTTTTCAGGGCATCCCATCTCCAGTTTTGCCTGGATGTAGCATGCAGCAAGGTACTCTTTGCCTTGTTGTAGCCTCCCTGTTGAAATCTTGGCGTTATTCATATCTTTAAATGTATCAGGAGCAGGAATTTTTACAGGCAAACCTGCATTCTGCATTCTCACTTATTTCAAATACTTTATCACATGAAAACACATCTTGGCAAAACTTGATCCAAATTAAAGGTAGGCAGGTAATCAAATCTGAGTTCAAACCTAGGTATAAAGGAAAGCAAAAATATTTTATAAATCTTATGATTTAGCTAATTGTAGATGTCTTTTAAAGACAGAGTAGAACTGTGGACTTTATATAATTTGCCTTAGAAAATGTTATTGTCTGTTAGGTACTGCATGAATTGGAAGAACATCTTTAAAGGAAATACATAGAGGAAAGCCAATGTGTTGTTTCCTTATTATGGCTAACAGTTTGTTTTCATACATCTTTGTAATTCCAAACCATTTTGGTGCTGATGATTTTTGCTGTTTTCTGGGCTGACAAGAGATTATTTTGGAGACAGAATATTAATCTTTGAAAAAAATGGTTATTTTGCAGCATTAACTTTATATGTCTGGCTGAACACCTGATTTGTTAATATTTTTTTCTGTAATGGCAAGTAAAAGCACCTTATCATGATTTTTACTTGCTGCATTTACTCCTTGCTTTCATGAGAGAAATAAAATTTATGGATTTGTCAAGAATACCTGTTGTATACATGCTAAGAAAGAAATAAGTATTCTGTAAGGCAGAGAGAAGTTCTTTGAATGTTTGCAGTGAAATATCCACAAGGTTTCAAGCTCTCTGTACGTGTTTGTTCCCCATGTTACTTTTTAATTATTCCTTTTATTTCTTCAGCATCAGAATAAGTATTTGAGCTTTTAATGCCCTTAGCTTGGGGAGGCAAGGTCCTCGACAGTGTATCAGTACATGGAGAGTGTATGTCCTCTTTGCAGCAAACAGTGCCAAGCTAAAATCAGTTTGCTAGACCACAAAACCACAGCAACTTGCTACAGTATTTCTTTGTGAAAGTCTCCAATAATTAGATATGAAAGGAAACCATCCCTTAAAATTGTTGGCAAGTTTGAAAACAAACCGTTAAGGTTTCTGAACACCTGTAATTTGTTGTCATTGTGCTGTTTAAGTCTTGACATTACCAGAACATCATTGTTTTTACTTATTGGGTGGAGCTGTTTTGCTTTTGCTACTG
The DNA here is from genome assembly GCF_000695815.1 of Acanthisitta chloris. NCBI lineage: Eukaryota > Metazoa > Chordata > Aves > Passeriformes > Acanthisittidae > Acanthisitta > Acanthisitta chloris. The sequence goes on along the minus strand of NW_008676518.1, from coordinate 33,405 downwards.
TTTTTGGGAAGTAAATGTTCATTTAATCTGCCAGATTTTATCAATTCCTTGCAACCATCTTTAGGATGGTAGATTTGACTAAGGAATCGCTGCTGTTTTAACAAAGATCTGCTGAAATCCTGGTTAGTTTAGCCACAGACACAGAGTTTTCTGAGACAATAGTGAGTTTGTCCAGATGCATTCTTCAATATTTTTTTCATGCTTTAAAACAGAGATTCTCCAGAGAGGCTGAACCAAACAGTGTCTTGCTTTCTCCTCTCTTGCAGAAGGTAAAAATAAGTATACTTTAAACACAATTTTCTGGAACTAGCAAGACCACACATCTACTGAATTACTGAAATATTGTTGGTTTTGACTAAGTAGATAGAAAACTAAAAGAAAAATATTTATTCACTCTGGTATGCTGGTTTATAAAACTGCATCGTCTCTTCTGGAAGCTTTGATACATTTGTATGGGGTTTTGGTTTTTTTCTGAAGTAACTTGACTAATTGTTTCAATCAATAAAGTCACAAAATCACAAATCATCAAAATATTATCCCCTACAGTAACCATATATTAATATCTGTCAGAAAACACAGTGTCTCCCTGGGTTGGGTATTAATTAATCTGGTAATCATAAGCATCTTTCCAGTTTTCAGTAAATAAAAGCCATCCTGCCCTTTTGGAAATATAACCACATGAGAAGGGGTTTGGCAACAGAGCAGAGAAGCTGAATAGTGTGGGGAATGACAGGTCTGTTTAGCACAATGGTTAGAGAGCAGGTATAGGAAACAGTATTAATTTCCTTCAAACTCATGCTGAACCCATCCCTTGGTGACAATAACTACTTAGGGAATTTAAAACCATGAAGAGGGTTATAAGGTTGTATTTCTTGCACATTGTAAAGATTGCCCTTCTAATTCAGTGTTTCTTAGGCTATTTTAAAATTTGCTTACTTGAACTCTTCTCTTAAAAAAATCTAGTCCTCACAATTCTGACCTCGTCACCCTTTGAAATAAGGGTTGTCTTCTGTTCAGGGATATTAATAGTTTTGCACATTAAGACCATTCCCCAGGTCTCTGAATTTTCTCCCTTCTTTCTCCCTGTGTCTGCCTGAGAAACATTGTTTTAAAAGACAAGAACTAGTTCTTAAGCAAACTGTGAAGAGGATCTGATGACACATCGACCTTGCACATTTTCTGAGGATACTATAATTTGTATAGTTTTTCCTCAAAGATTACAAAAATAAAATGTAAAGCTAAGTTGGTAGCTAAGGGAAAGCAAGAGAACACCTTCCAGTTCTGTAACTATTGGGTCAGCAATCCCAAAACTTAACTCAATAATGTTCTTCTAATGGTGCTGCACTATCTGGAGCAGGGGCTGCCTGGAAATTCATTTTCCTACTATAAAGCAGGGGTGAGGGAGTGAATGGGTTCTGTCTGCATTAATTATAGTATTAATTTGATAATTTAAGAATTCCCTTATCTATGTCTCATTGTAGTAGACTTCCCACTGTTTGACACATCTTTCTGCAGGTGATTCTGGTGTGTAAATCTCTGAACAGAGCATGAAAGACATTGCTTTATATGACATTGAAATGTGAAGCAATAAGTGTATAATAATGAGATATTATCACCAATTCACATGTTTTACTACTCTGCTACATCTATTATTACCCAGAAAGGCTCTTGCTGAACACAGGAGTTTGGTAAGTGCCAATACTGCACTACAGTATTAAACCTACAGGCTGGTAGGTGGCAAGAGCTGGAAAAAGCAATGAGCCTTCTACTTTAGGTGGTGTCCCTCAAAAAAAGCAGTGCTAAGTGAGCAAGGGAAGTACAGTTTCCCCAAGGTATTGATATTGCCACAAACCCTTGAGTTTTATTTGAATGAGTAGGAAAACATTGTGGGGAATGCTATGTGTTGTTTCTGCCTGGTTCTACTGCAGATTAACTGCTACTGTGAAATGGGACTGTGGTTTGTAAAAGGTTAGCAGTACATTTGCAGAGGTAGTAGTCAGCAGGAGTAGCAATAAAGGAATACATTCATATATGATGCTTGAGAACCTCTGAGCAACAGTTACTGACTTGACTCTGAGCATAAACTCAAATCAGAGATGGAAGGGTCCAAGATGAGAAGGGAAAAATGAAATCTAGCCACTCTAAGCTCTTCACAAAAGCATGAAATCAAACTGCTCCAAGGGCGTACACTGAGGAGAATTGTTCAGTCTAAGTCTATTCATCTGGTCCCATCACCATAAGCTGCTCTGTGCCCTGTTCATTGAGGAAAATTGACACAAATGTGTTGCATCTAAGCAGGATGAGAGAAAAGGATGCAAGGGACTTTCTGGTAAACTGCAGTCTGTACATTGGCTGTATTATTATTGATGTGAGACACACTATGGACTGTTGCAGGTAAAGGAGGCTCATTTAGGACTCCTTCATCTGGGATCCATTGATAGCTAGTGTTCCTTTTATGGATAAGGTATTGCTAATACCATAGAATGAGAGTGTGTGTGTGTGTGTGTGCTGGGGGCATGGGAGGGGACTCTGCTCTTTTCAAGCTATGGTCTTTGGCTTTTAGTTTGGTCATAGCTGATGTTTGTCTTGGGTAAAATGTGTTTGTGACACTGAAAAGTGGGTTTAGTGAAGGATCTCTGACACAGCTGTGTCTAAAATTCCTTTTAGGGAACTGCCTCACTCAATGGCTTCTCTTGAGGATCTTTACATACACTTAGAGGTGAACAAAGAGTTGTACAAAGTTAAGAAGGTCTGACTGGCATCTCCCTGTGTTGATCCCTACATAATTCTGGCAGCAATTGAAGATCTCATGCTTCAGCTAAAGGCTGTGACTGAGTGGCTGCTTGTGCTGGATGAAAAGGAGTTCTAGATGTTGCCAACAGCTGCACAGCTGCCTCCTGATTTTCTTAGCTCCTACCTCAGACTATGGTAATCACTCTCCAGTGATCACTTTCCAGTATCACTTTGTCTTTCTGAGGTATGGTATAGCCAATTGGTCATCCCTTGAACCAGCGTACCCAGCTACATTTCCCCCAAAAAGCAAAAAAGAGCCCTAACCCAGAATTGCATTGTGTTGACTCCTTCCCTCCCTATGGAGAGAAAATTTCCAACTCCAGATTTATAGACGAAGCAAAAAAATCCTAAGAAGCCTCATGAGACCCCAGAAAGAAAACATAAGTGCAACATGTGCATGAACTAAGCATGACTGTTTAAAAAAACTTGTCCATCTAGAAAACAGAAGAAAAAATGGGTCCTATTTGCCTGTCACCATCACCATTCAGAAATTCCACAGTGGCTAGAAACCAATGTCAGAACTACAAGCTGATAGGAAGGTGGTCTAGGATGTACAGCAATATGACTGAGCTTTCTAATGAGAAAAACTGAATGTGGGTACAGTAGCTGCAACAAAATCTGCAATGAGTTTCCTCAGAAAACAATTCAGCCGGGGCTCAGCTGAATTCAGCTGCAGAATTCAGTTCTGCACTATAGTAAAATGGCAGTCCTGTTCTCTAGGATAGCTTTTCCATGCTCTCTTGTATTGCAGACGGTGCTGCCCTGTGCACCTGAGGAACAACTCCAACCTTTCCTGTCAAGCACTCGAACATTATGCAAAATGACAGTTACTTTCATAGAAAACCCGAGATTGTCCAATACTTCAAGTCTTTCATACTCTGAGGGTAATGTGGGACTTCTCACATCTCAGACTGTTGCTTAAGGATGACATAACTTAAACCCTCCAAATGTCCCAGGAGTGAGGTTGCAGAGTGAGCTGTCACCAGCATCCACATCCTTCTGTGACTTAAGTTTGTGCATTTAGACGACATGAACTGCTTCTTAAAAAGAAAGATTGGCTTAGATTTCATTTCAACACATCTTACCTAAAGTTAAGCCACACTTCATGCTGTTTTTAATTTATTCTTTTGTTGAAACTAGATTTTTGTTAAGTGCGGAGCAGTGCTGGCCTGCAGAGTCCAGCTCCCCTTTAGGTTATGTACTTTTGTTGCCTCTACACTTTTGCCTATTTTCCCAAAAGTAAATATCATAAGTCTGAAGCTTAGAACTGCTCCCATGTCTTCCTTCCAATATCTCATCTTTCCCTTTCTCTCTCTTCATTCAGTGTTACACTGGCCTCCCTGTGCTCTGGTTGGTTCTAGGAGTCTTTATTACCATTTATTTCACCACCCCATCTAACTGATTCACCACTCTTGCTTTCTTCTAGAAACATGCGAAAGGACAACATAGACCAAGAGTGCAATCTCTTCTTGGGTTTGGTAAAAGCACATACATACCAGGCTGCACACATGATCATGTACACTTCTCATTCGCTAATCCATATGCTATCCCTTCATCAGATGTGTAGTGAATTATCTGTTAAAAAATGCTACTGCTGCAGTTAGATATTGTGAGGCAGTTCTATTTCTTTATCTTTTTTGAAAAGTCTAGTGTCCTGTTCTTGAACCCCAACAATTATTTCCTTATTCTTATCTAAACTTCTTTCCATTAGAATTCTGTCTGAAAACTTTCTCCTCTTCTCAACATCTTTTTTTATGACCCGTGTGCTTGGGCAATGGGACATTCTTTTCATCTTCTCAACTTCTTAACTTTTCCCCTCACATACAGCTCCATCTAACAACAGCTTCCATTTACCTATATTTTGGGTTGAGTGTATGAAGAAAATTGTTGGTTTTTTTCTTTTGTTTTTCTTTTCTTTCCAAGCATATCCAGAGATGAAAGGTGGCTGTTTATCTCCAAAAACTTCAAGGATTGGGACACAGCCCATAACAATTCTTGTTCTTTCCTGGGCTCTCATTACCTGAAACAGATGGTAGAGGAAAGCTGGAGTCCTGCAGGATGTTTTCCCTGAGGAAAGCAATTGCCTTTAGTGACAGCTGGGCAAATGTCAATTTCTGACTCATAAGACACATCTTTCATTTTTTAAAAAAACGTTATTTGGAGGAAACACAAATTCTCAGACTTTACTGCAGAATAAAAATGCTGAAACTTCTGCTCAAAATTCAAACATCACCTTCAGAGTTTGATAGTCCCACTTGGAATCTTCACAAATACATTTATTTGTGTATTCTCTTGTATATCCTTAGATAGAGGAAAAAAAAAATTACTAAAGGTCTTGAAAATGCCTCACTTGTTCTGGAAACCAAAAAAATCCTACTCTGATAGGGAGACAAAGTCTGACAATAATTTCATATTGAATATGGAAAATGTGCTTGAATTAACCTGAACTCTACTCTGTACTTCAGAGCTTGTGGATATTCTGGACCAACATATCTTCTTGTCCTTCTGAGCATAATGTTAATATTTAAAACAAATAGGACTGTTCCAAATCAATTTAAAACTTCTTTATAAAACTGTTTTGAATTTGGAATATAATCTCTTACTACTACAAAACTATGATCTGCCTCTAAAAATGAGGCCAAAATGTACTTCTTACTGTATGTATCCTAGTGTATAAATCTATCTAAAATGACTCTAAACGTGTTTCAGTACACATAGCTCAGCACATCAATCCAGGTCTTGTGTATCTGCCACTTAGAGCTCAAGTGTTTTCAGTTACGTCTGTATGCTTTGAACAAGGGATCTGGCACAAACTTCTCACTACTTAGCCCAAATTAACGTCACTGAACTCATTTAAGTCATTTTGTCTTCAGTTAGCCTAAAGTGTGACTTGATGCTGAGGCAATTTGATAATGAACATGTCTCCTCACTGAAGTCCCAATATCTGCAAAAGTAGATCAAGCTCTGAAGAAGTCTTTGTTCACTAGTGTACCCTCTGCTTCATCTGGAACATGGTGTGCAGTGCAGACTCAGTCCAGAGAAAGTATCTTGATCTTGTGAGTTGGTTTATTGCTATTTTAGGTTGTTAGAGTAATATCTTAATCAGAGCATGTTATATTAATAAATTACTATTAATATATTAATAAAATCAATGTCTTTATAGTTGTTTCTAAAATAAAAACATTTTTATATTATTTGGCCTTTCTCCTCTGAGCAGAGAGCTTTGTTACCAAAGTCAGGAGAAGTAGGATCACATTCTTGGACAAGCTGCAGTGGTAGCAGAAACAGCTAGAACCAGAAATGGTAAATTATCTTGATTCTTACACAGGCCAAGGCTTTAAATCATTTTAAGCAGAAGTGATGACTAAAATCAGTTTGCAAGGCTAAAGTCCAGATATCTCTGAAGTCATAAATTCTTACATTTATTTTTTCCTTACTGACTTCAGAAGAGAAAGAAATCCCAAGAACCTAGAAGAGCTTTCAAATAGACAATAAATTAACTACTGAAGTGGAACAAGGACTAGCCACACATCAACAGAAATGACTTGAGCACAGACAGAATCTCCATCTAGATTAGAGAAGCATTCAGCTGAGAAAGCCAAGAGAATTAAAGAATGGACAAAGACAAGACAGATCCTGGAATAAACTGTAGTCAGACAGTTCTGTTATGTTAGCAATATAGGACAAGGTCTATTACCTTGGCATACCAACACTGCAGCTAACTGTGCTGCATGACTCTAGGCAGCAGTAGATGTCGGTCCACGTGCCTTCGCTCAGACTCTTATACTCACATTGGAAGTATAAAGTATTCTTTCAGTGCCAGAGCTGCTGTGCAAAGGCAACATTAAATTTCACAAAGTAGTTCATTCCCAGACAATCCAGTAAATTAATGTTTAATGAACATATGGGATTTTATAATAAAGAATATTTCTAAACAATAGAAGTTCTTTGATCCAGCATCTTCTTAAATGGTTTATTTTTATAATAACAAAGTGGAAAGCAATGAATTATAGTGAAATTTTCACTATTCTCAGGTCTTTATTACAGCAAAGAATCTCTAGGATACAAGATGCATCCAACATTCAGACCTTCTAAAAGTTTTTTGGGCCTTAGGCCAACTTTGCTCTTTCCTCACTAGCAACTCAAACATCCTGCAGCACACTTTACTCTCCTCCTTTCTCATATTCCTCTTACATAAAAATTCTTTAGATGGTGTTCTTGTCTTTGCAGGCTTGCAAGGACTGGTGGGCTGTACAAGAATTAACCTTGCTACCTTCCAGTTTCTTGACGACTGCATTAACAGTGCTCAAGAAGCCTGGTTCTTCCCATAACTCTTCTTTCAAATCTGTGGGGAAAAAGGCTAACATAATAAACCAATAGACTATCATAGCAAAGGATGAGTGACCTTACAGAACAAATTCTGGCTTTTCTGCAAGCTTCAGAGCCTCATGCATCCCTGCAGCTGACAGTTTCCGGTTGATATTCCTATATCTGCATTGCAGGAGGTTGCGATAAGTTGTCCGTAGGTCCCGGTTGAAGAAGGCATATATAAAAGGGTTAATGAGAGAGTTTGCATAACCCAACCATAGAAATGTTCTCTCCACCCAGAGTGGGATACAGCTGCAAGCTGTACCGCAGATGAAGGGCCTTGCGGTCGAGAGCAGAAAGAAGGGCAGCCAGCAGATGGTGAAAGCCCCCACGATAATCCCAAGAGTAGTGGCAGCTTTCTGTTCTCTTTTAAAGATGGAAATGTTTTTCTTGTCATGCTTTAGGAGTCGTGAAAAATTAGTGCATTCCTCAGATTCCTTGTGGAACTTTACAACTCCATTCATAGAAATTCCATCAGTTTCTTCCAGCCGGGGAAAACCAGTAAACTTGTGTTTAGCAGCACTCTTCTTGGCAGCTTTGTAAATCTGATAGTACATGAAAAGCATCACTGACATTGGAATATAAAATGCAACTGCTGTGGAGTAAATGGTGTAGCCGAAGTCTTGACTGATCAGACAAACCTTTTCGTCGTTTACATTTTGGGCCCAGCCGAAGAGCGGGGGAATGGTGATCGAGGCAGACAGAAGCCATACACACAGGATCATTTTGGCCATACACTTCCCATTCTGCCTTACGGGGTACGTGAGAGGTCTTGTTATTCCCAGGTACCTGGAACGATAATGTAGAGTTACTATATGTTGAAGGGATTAATGATAGAAGTTATTTCATTTAGTCTGCTCTAAACCAAAGTCTTTGGCTAAGGTTTTTGGTTTATATTATTTGGTCCTCTATTTGTATGTATTTCCTACTTGTAAATTCATGTGTCTTTCACTTCAGAATTTATAGTGTCGATATTCTGTATGAAAGCTCTTTTATTCCAGAAGAAAACCTCCCACTGGCCCTAATGGGCTGTGATTTAATGAGTTTGTACAATCTTCATGCAGAGAACTCAGGTTTTGGCTTCTAAGGAAATTCTGAAACCTAAATTTTATTTTGCTAACTTATGGAATCTTGGAGTACAGATGAATGTTCATTCCACAAAGCCTAGCACTTTTTGTATTGAGGAGATGGTTAAGTTAAAAGAAGCATCCATTCATCTTCATTCTTACTTGTTCAACAGTTGTGAAGATCCCTCCCCCTGAGCTGAGATGATGATTTGTCTTTCTTACCTTCATGTTTCAGATGGGAACAACAAACTGCAAACTTATACCAAGAGTAGATTATTTCAATACTAAAACAATTATTTTAATCCTCATTTAAATAAAAGGAAATTATATTTATTCAATGTTCAAACTTTTACTGAGAAAAATAAAAATCTATCATGGTTCAAGAAGACCTGGAATAAACCTCTCAGTTTTACAGACAAGAAAAAGGTTTATAATGTGTCAGTTTTTCACAGATAAAAATAATTAAGTCTGTTGACAACTTCTGTATTTCCTAAACTGTGGTATCTTACACTATGCAATTTTTCTAATTAAAAAAATACAACTATAGCTTCGCTACTGGTAAAAGAAATGGTTCAAATCAGGTTTCAGAATGACATTTTGGTTTCAAGAGCTACCAGTCTTGACTTACATAGGGAAGGTTCTGGAGGGTTACAAACAAGAAATATAGTAATGTGATTAAAAATATTTTGGGAGGAGCATATTTTCTCTCTCTATTCACTTAGCTAATCAAATATGAGATTTGTCTGGCTCTGCAGAATGCTGCATTGTTGATTTTACTGCAATGCAGTAAATTATGGGCAGTGCTCTTGCTTTATACAAGCACCCAGGTGTGCTACAGTTCTGGAAGTAAAAAGAAGCATCATTTAATGACCTGATGAGTACCAAGAATCCTTCCCAGCAATGTCATTGGTTTTATACTGCTGCTATGACAAGTGTTACACAAATGACAGGCTGGTTTATTGTGCCCTTTTCTCAACAGCATGCTCAAGTATATTACAGCAGGCCAGTGTTTTGCCAGTGAAGCTGCGCCTGGAGGGGAAGTGAGCTAAGAACTGTTATTCAAATTGTCTGGGATTGGAGCAGTGCAATCCATGGACCATGCTGTTAAAAAAGGCTGCATCTTGTGCCCCTCACCATCAGCATTAGAATATAGTCACTGGCCCAGCTCCAATGGCTGTGGGCATGCTGCAGAGCCCATGGAGATTTCTATTTTACAACAGCATGGCCAAAACTGTTCGCACTTCCAAGGAACCAAGAGTTTTCCAAGGTGCTCCAAGACATGTTAGAGCAGAGTTAGTGCAGTGGAGTTTCAGTTTAACTACCCTAAGGGACACATCACGCTACTTTAACCAGCAAGGGTGAGTTATTAGCTGCATCTTTTCTGGGGCAAGAGTGGCACACCCTTACACTTTGTCTGGGAATACACAATTTAGCCATGAAACAGTTAAATGCATCCTTTGTGCAGAAAGACTACTTGTCACTTACAAGGTCTTGCTTTAAAAAAGGTCTTTACAAAGTTGGCCTACCTTCCCGAGGAATGCATTTTTTCTAGGTGTTACCCAATTGGTCACTAAAAATAACACACTTTTGAGGTGAGCTTTATTATGTAGCTAAAAAAGTTAAGCTGAATTTCTGTAAAAATCAGATCTGTGGGCTGTATGCTCTGAGTGCCTACTGGTGCATTCTCATGCACCAGAATATAACAAGTAAGATTTCATGAAGGCACAAGTATACTGAAAAGAATTAAAATTCATTAGTTTTGCCCTGGCACCATTTTTTTGGAGTCTATCTGAGCTTCAGAAATGCTATTTGAAATTAAAATACGTTAATTAACATAAAAATACACCAGCATCCTTTCGGCTTTATTCATTTTGCTAATGTAGTATGATAGGGGGAAAGAAGTCAGCAGGCACAAATGAAGAAATGCTATCTTTTAATCTCTCTATATGAAATCCATTACCCTTGAAAACTTGTTTGCAACTTCAAAATAATGTAAATCACTGTCTAATACACTAGAGCGTGTTCAGGACTTTATAGATTCATGAACTTTAGAAATACTGTGTCAAATTCAGTGCAAAAATATGCTTTGTAATGCTTAATCTTTAATCACTACCCTGAAAAAAATACTGGAGGTACATTGGCTGAACTTAACACATTCAAACTATGTAACACCTTGAGGTCTTCTTGCTGGGAAAGAATGAAGTCAGAGTCAATAAAAAGCCCATTTCATGTATCTCAGCTATCCCCCACGTGAAAGAAGTGTCTCAGACTTGTTATTCTGAGATTTGTTTCCTTTACATGGCACAGATGTTCATTTTGATCTTGGTGGAGAAGAAACTGTGCCTCAGTTCTCACTTGTGAAAGAAGGGCAATGCTATTTCTTATTTTTCCTTCTCTGAATTTCTTGACTATATGGTTCTGCCAGACAGGGCATCTATCTGCATTACACCCAGCACAGCGAGGGCTGTATCTAGGTCACTCCCCAAAAGCACAGTACTGCAGATGAATGGCCTTTATTTCTTATAAACTTGTCATGGTATTTCTCATTCAGCACTGTCTGGTGTTGTATGCAGAACGCTGATGCGCAGGATGCTACGCTAGTTGGGCAGCCCTCTGAGAGGTGCAATACATATTGCTGTCAGGTCCTGCCACCATTCCAAGAAGAAAGGCTGCTGGAGTGGAGAATAGTGAGAGGGAGAATATGGCACTAGAGGGTACAACAAAAAAGTGTGATGCAAACTTTTTTGTACTTTATCTGTGAAATCTGAAAAACAGCCTCTGCTCAAAGAGCTCAAAGTAAGAGCAGACAGCATAGACCAAAAAAGATGACGAAGATGAAGCACAGGGTAACCTTCATTTTAAATGAATGTGCATAAACACATGAGCTATCCCCATTCTGGGTTGTTTTCTTATGTTTCTTCAGTGGCTCTTCCCCACTGGAGGATCAGAATAGTTCAGCAAAGTTCCTTTGCTGCAAACCCATTCAGGTCTGAGGCACACACAGTGTGCCCAGCCCTAGGAAGGAAAAATTTCCCCTTGCCACCCTCTCTCTGGAGCTCGGTTCAAACTGGGGCAGGAGGGAGGGGGTAGGCAGGGAGTGTTAAGAACTCCTTCCTTTGTTGGGGTGCTATTGTTAGCCATTGTACACAGTTGCCATTTGCCACATTCACACAACAAACACCAACAATGTAAGAGGTAAATGAATATAAGTCCTTTCCTTTAGCTTTATAAAGATCTGGTTCCCTTTGATCCAGTGTTCTTCCCCAGTATCTCTAAATTGTTACCATTTAACAAAAGGCAATTGTCATAGACAGTTTAATGCAAAACCATTATAACTGTATAGGATGGGGGGGGGGTATTCTGGCTTTTCTGATACTGATGTATTACAATGACCACACAGAATAATTTTTATCCCACAGGGATAAAAACAGTCTCCATTGTGACCTCACTGTAGATCACACAGGCAGTTCTTATTACTGTGTGCTCTATATATTAAACATTACAGCATGCCTTGAGATGTAATGTATATGGAAAGTAGGTTGATATATAGCGGGGGTATTCTGGCTTTTCTGATACTGATGTATTACAATGACCACACAGAATAATTTTTATCCCACAGGGATAAAAACAGTCTCCATTGTGACCTCACTGTAGATCACACAGGCAGTTCTTATTACTGTGTGCTCTATATATTAAACATTACAGCATGCCTTGAGATGTAATGTATATGGAAAGTAGGTTGATATATAGCAGATGGAACAGGTGTCCACAAACCCTGATGTCAGTTTCTGGCACATAATTTAATATCTCTGTGACTCTTTGTATTCCCTCTTCCCATTTTTGTTTGTCATAGCTATTTGTTTGTTATGATGGCTGTGGTACATTACAGCTTGCACAGTGATTATCAAACTGGAAACTGGACTGCCACCATGCCCCACTAGATGTGACTATAAATATGAAAGGTTCAATGCTGTTTCTTTTCTTGTGAATATATTTATTTCATTCTCTAATCTAGGAAATTGTGAAAAGTAGTTTGCTTTATCTGCACTACCATGGAGTGAGTTCACATAGCCATATACTTATAATATACTAGAAGATCTTTCTCATCCCTTTCATGTCAATAAATCTCCATTTGTGGCTGAACTGATTAGTAATTCTTTAGATGTAGGAAAAGATACAGATATTTCCTCCAGGAAGAAAAAGTTTGGCAGTGCCAGGCATGGTAGCATTTCAAGGTAACCAGGCATGACTTATTTTGTGTGTGTGGTGTGAACCAGAGGATTTTTCAACAGTAAATTGAAAGTTAATTTCATTTTCTTTGTGGTTATTGTGGTTTTAACTCCGCCTGAGAACCAAGCACCATGCAGGCAATTCACTCACTCCCCCACCAGTCAGATCAGGGGGAGAATCAGAAGGGTAAAAGCTGGAAAACTCATGGGTTAAGATAAAGACAGTTTAATAAGGAAAGCAAAAGTCATGCATGCAAGCAAAGCAAAACAAGGAATTGATCCACTGTTTCCTATGGCCAGGAGTTGCTCAGTCTTCTCCAGGCAAGTAGGACCCCATCACACCTAATGGGAAGACAAGCACCATCACTCCAAACATCCCCTACTTCCTCCTTCCTCCCTCCACTATATATACTGAACATATATGATATGGAATATCCCTTTGGTCAGTTTGGATCACCTGTCCCAGCTGTGTCTCCTCCCAGTTTCCCATGCACCCCCAGCCTCCTCGCCAGTGTGGTAGTATGGAAAGGCCTTGGCTCTGTGTAAGCTCTGCTCAGCAACAATAAAAACATCTCTGTATTACCAACTCTGTGTGCAGCACAAAACACAGCCCCATACTAGCCACTGTGAAGAAAATTTACTCAGTCAAAACCAGCACAATGATTTTCTCTTTTTTGACTTGAGAAAGCTAAACATAACTGCAATATTTAAGTTGTAAAAATGGTGACTTTTTCTTAACTATACTGGAAACTTTGGGATAGGTCTGGTCCTCGCACCTCTTGAAATATCCAGAAAGCAAACTGAGAATCAACAGCCACAATAGCTTCAATAAAGACAGAAAAGAGTAACAGGATGGTCCAATTTGAATTCTTGTGTCCAAAATCTTGCTTTCTTTCCTACATTATACGGCTAAAAGATAAAGAAAAAAAAGTAAATAGAACTTGCCTCTCACTGTGAGCAAAGTCACAGAGCAATAGAATACCTAACAGCTAAAAGCATTAAAATAATTTTGAAGCCTCCTGCCCAATTCAATAACAATTTGAATGCACCATGACATCAGCATCACTTATGCCACTTTTGTATCACATGTTTAATTCCTTTGTCTCTGATCTTCATGTACTTTCTAGACAGTTAGGATTCCATTCTAATTAGTCCACATTAATTTCTCAAAATTCACTGACTTGATCTAACAGATGATTATTCCAGAATCAAATTAGCATCTCTCACTGTCTGACTTCGCTTTTATGAAGCAGATTGGGTTACTATGGATAGGACTAGAAACATTGTACTGGAAATGATACAGATGTGTATTACAGCTATTCCTGCCAAGAATCATGACAGATTGGCTATCACTTGCCATTTGACTAGGAGTTGTGCTTAATCTGAGGTTCTTTCAGTTCTCACTAATTTTATGTTTTAAGAGTCATAGAACTGTTTTATCCAAAGACACAACAATGTTTTTTTTTTTTGCTTTTCTCCTCTTTCTCTAGTACAGCAGCTTTCCATCTACAATACCTATTTCCTTGTATTGGTTTTTTTGCCAACCCACAGCTATAGAATCCTGTCTGGTGATTCACCTGCAATATTCTGAAGAATGATGATGATCTACTGAACTTCCTTCAGTGGCTATGATCCTCTCATCATCTTTCATAATTTTTTCTCTTTGATTCAGTTCAACAATAAGAGGCACTTTATGCGAATAGAAGCCAAATGCCATTCCTAAAAGCTATGCAGGTTCAGAAATGTTCTCTCTAGTATAGTCATTGATCTAGATAATTTTTTCCTTGTACTTTGATACATTAAACAGCAAGTCAAATATAAATAGAAGTTGAAACAATTGCCAAATCTATTCTTTCTGTTATGGCTATGTCAAAACACCTAACAGAGATTGTTCTCTCCTTTTCAAAGATGAAGTGTTTACACAATGGAAGAGATGCTCCGTCCCTCAGAATTGCTTTTAAAGCAATAAGGTATACAAACTGATCAGGGAAATACTACTCCCATCACATATTCAAGTAATTGAGACAGAAGTAAAGGGATAGAAACAGAAAAAGACCTAAGTGCTGAGATATGATCATTACAGTGCACAGCGATGGTGCTATAATGTGACAATTACCTCATTAATTATTGTACAACAGTATTGATACCTGCCTCTCTGCAATACAGACTGGCCTCATAATCACATTGTGATGACTGCCAGCTTATTGTCTGGAAAGAGGAGGATATTTCAGAGAAAATACATATATTTTCTCCTTACCAGAAACAAAAGTTACTGAAAGTTACCAGAACAAAGTTACTGATTTCACAGCATATATGAAACTTTTCAGAATATTAATTAGATCACTTTAAAACCTAAACCTAAAATATTGTGCAATGCTAGAGTGAGACAGCAGAACTAACAAAATCAAACCATTACTCAGTGGAGAGAAAAAGACTTTGTTTGACTAGTTCTGCACTCCATCTAGTTAAATGTTCCAGCTTTTCTGTGCTGTGAATTAGTACACAGTTTACAAAAAGTCTTACCACAGTGGCCAGTTTCCACATCCTAATTGCATTTGCTAGAAATGCTAGAAAGCTCCACTTCATCCTTCTCAGTCAGTGGTGAATACACTAATGTGAAAGATCTTACATGTATGTTTTGATCTCTGTTCTTTTAGATGCTTATTCAACATTATTCTTATAACTGAAACAGTGATGCTTTAATTTTGATATTTGGAAGAATGAGAATTTTGGTTTGCTTTCAGGAATGTTAGTGCTTTCCATTATTCCCCTTCTTATTCTCAATTAAATGTATTTTCTTAAATTCTCTTTATATAGGATGACATTCATTCCCACTGCTAGAGTGGGTACATATTAAATTTATTCTACATAGTAAATGTTCTGACTTGAATTTTCTTTCTCTCAAAAATCATTGTAGGGGTTTATTTTTGATGGAACTAAAAAAGTGTAGGCTTTTCTGGCAGTGGGGGAGGATTAAGTCAATCAAAATTAAATATCTGCTAATTCTAAAGGAATGTAATTTGCATAGTAGAGGATTATTTTCTCCTCTCTTGAATTTCTTTCAGTTTCTCAGTACTTTCATGGATTTTCTTCCTCTTATATTGCATAACTTTACAGTTTCGTATTTTTCTCATTTATTTTAGCTCATTTTTCATTCATTTATTTCACTCATTTTTACATCACTTTCTTGCCATCTTATTTCTATTTCTCTGTTATGTCTGTATTTTTCCTTCTTTATTTTTGCCTCCTAATCTAAGGCATCCATCCAATAGAGAGGGGAATGTGTTCTGCTCTTGTTCCAAGAAATATAACAACCATATTGCCAGAAAGAGATATGCAACATCTTTCCATTCAACTTCGGTTATCTTACTTGTAGTTTCTGAAATCACATTGCTCTTTCCTGTCAGACCTCGGAAAATTTCTTTTACCTGCCCTCACCCTTTGCCTTTCATTTTCCCCCTGCATGACTGTCAAAGTATTTATCACCTGTCACAGCCTTGTTCTCAGCTTCTTGACAAACCATTTTGCAGCCTTTCATTTTCTACTGCAAATAATATGCTGTTTAGAAGAATAGGTCCCAAAATGTAGTTGCTGATGTTTACCTTATAACACTGTCTGAATGTAATATGTATTTCCTACCCAATACTTTGCAATTACTCATATAAATATTCTGAATTATTGACTTATTATCTCTCTTTGAACAAAGCAGCATATTTTCTTTTCTTCTGTCTTTACCAAAGATACACAGGTAGGAGACATAAGAAGGGAAGTGGATTTCGGCCTATTTAATCCTTCAGCAGCCTCCTGAAAATGAGATGCATTTGAAAACCAAAAAGGTTTTGGACACAAATTATTTAGAATTAAGTTTCATACTGCAATTGAAGACTTCCTATTTTTAAATCTCTGAGCTCTAACTTTGTGAGTTTCATCATCACTAGCTTCCTGTATACAAGTGTGGTTTGCTTGCTGAGTAGAATAGGATTAATTATATACAGAGCTCAAAAGTGCTTCTCACCCCACTTCTTGGTAGATAATCTGTAACACTTCAAAAGTTCTCTAAATCTGGGCAAGTCACACATAGGAAGAATCCATTTTTCTTTACACTGTTCAACAATATGCAGGGTTGAGGGAAAACAAAAAATAATTATTTCCTGCTTTTCTAAAAGAAAATGTAGAACTGTGTCAGGGACACACTACCCAATTCTGTCCTTTCACCACCACCCCCTGCACTCCTCCCTCACCCCCAGATTTGCAAACTCCCTTTATTTAACACACATCTATATTTTTCTGGAAAAGAGAAAAGAGGGTCAAAATGCTCTCCCGGAATTTTTCTTTCTTTGCAACAAGTAAAAAATATTAGTCAAAATACAGGATAAAGCATAATTTGCAATACATGTTGGTAAAATTCTAGTAATTTTTCCTAGAGAAAGACTTCTCAGGTGCTAAGAAATATCTCAGTTCACTGAAATATTCTTCATGGAATTCATCACAGTATACACACAAACTGCTTCACAAGAGCAGAAAGCCAGGCCCAGTAACTGTATACTGTTACAGCTTCGTACCCTGTGGTATGATTTAAAGTAGGTGTTAAGCCATTTTATCAATGAAGGAGATAAAGGAAAAGCAAAATATTTCAGAGATGTCAGTTTGTTGCTATATTCAATAATGTGATTTATATCAGAAAGCACTGTTGTGATTTAAACTCACATTTCAGTTATTCCACAGAGTCCCTTGTTATTATTGCAAAATATTTGAGACTCATAGAAACAAATGTAGTGTGCTTGTATCATGTCAACTGTTGTACCTGAGTATCTAATTACGTGTAGTCTGATGTCTGTGTTATGTGACTATTTTTTTATCTTTATGTGTGTGATGCAGTATTTCATTTTAATAAGTTATTACAAGGTGCCTGGTCCCTTTTGGAGGAGGGCAGAGAAGATATTTTAGCCTTCTGATACTATCCGAGAGACTAGGATAGGAAAAGCTTTGCTCTAGAAAAAGAATTAAAGAGAAATTGCATTCTCATTAATTTTTGTCTTGTTGTGCTGCAATGTTCATTAGGGACTGAGCATTCAGTAAAAAAATTCATGTTGGAAGAAAGCTGGGAGAGAGGTTTTATCTCATATGGCCTTTTGTATGTTAGAGGAGACCCAGTTACATCTGAAAACAGAAACTGAAGCTGAGTAAGTGATTTGGCTTGACTGGAGGGAGGTGGTGCTGTCAGTGAGCTTCAGGAGCAGCAGAGGAGACCTTGAGCACAAATGTATATAGGCCAAAAGCTACTGAGGAACAATGAGGCTTGACTTGAGATAATGTGTAATAGTGTTACACGGAGCTTGAGAGAGATGTACTGGGAGTTACTTATGCTTGACCTCCTTCTATCAATCTAGGGAATCTGAAACAGCAAGTGAATGTATGGGATGTAGGACAGGACCACTGGGTGCCTGGTAAGGCACTGGAGGAGGAATTACATAGCTCTGTATTTTCTTCTTTGCAATAAAGAATATGGGGAGGAATGCTTTAGCACTGGAAGTCGTCTTTATGATGGCCTTAGTTCCCAAGGAGTTAGTCTCATATTCTGACTCTTACTCCTAAGCATTTCTACCACCTGCACAATAAAACTCACTGTCCTGTCCTCACAGTCTGTCAGAAGACAGGTGTTAACCATCATCTTTTGTTGAATGCCTACTTGTTTAGAGGATCTAAAACTTTAGATGGTTCATTTGTTGATTGGCCTGAGACACCTATATAACTGAAGATAAGGTTCAAGTCCCTGAACTGAAATTTGATCATAAGATAGCTCATAAGAGCTAACCAGAATAGAAAAACATGAGAGTTACGTGTCATCAGGGTAACCCAAGTTGCCCAGCTGATAGGTAGAAGCACTCCATACTGTTGATATTTGCTGATAGAAAAATATGTATTTGCTGCTGTCTTTGCTATGGAGGACAGTAAGTTTAAGGAAAGATGTGGTTTCTTGAAGCACCAGCTAGATGAAATCCCTACTCTGACAAACAGAGGCAGTTCCTGAGCAAAAGAAAAGAAAGAAATGGAAAAGAATATGTTTCGCAGATTAGAAACTGGGAAATCCTCATTTTCCTTTTATGTTCCCCTATCTTAACCCTCTTGTTCCTGACACCCAGGGGTATTGTCAAAGACAGTGAAGATCTCAGGTTTTTGTCAGAGTCTGATGCAATTCTAGCAGATGTTTTCTCCCCCATCCTGTCATCAGAAATGGTTTTAGTTCTCGAACTCACAGCTTATTAACAGAGCTCAGATCTCTTGCCATCCCATATCCTGACTGGTGTTGTCCCATGGCAGACAAGCAGTCGTGATTCCAGGCCAACCTGCTGACTGCAGCCAGGCCAGAGGAGACATGCCAGCAGACAACCACCAGACACTCCTCAGTCCTGGAACCACCCTGATCTGTGCAAGCATTCGAGTAGGCTGTAATAAAAATTTCAATGTGATTTCTCTTAGTTCTGTACACTGCTGGACACCAGTACAAACATCTCTTATGTGAGCAATGGGGAAGGCTGGTAGCCCACAGGATTCTGTGTCTATCAGCCTACCGTCTTCTCCTCCCATGTATGTGCAGACACACACAACACACATATACACACACACACAAAGATGACCCCGTTGTATCTGTCAGTACTCTGGATCCCAGGATGTGCATGCTACAAAAAAGTTGAAACCAGCATAGGAGGACCTTCAGAGAGGGTACAGAAGTGCCCCACGATGCACATGGGAGAGTGTCCATGTGGATGCAGTTGAGGCAGTCTGGAGGCTTGCTCAGGAGTGGTGGCAGAGTCACACTGGGATGGGACACCAGGCATTTAGATGGCTCTCAGGAGGAAGAAGTTGTCAAAACAGTACAGGGCTGTCCAGTTCAAAACACAGAATTCCCAAGACCCTGCACCCAGCTGAGCACTCCAG
Organism: Acanthisitta chloris; assembly: GCF_000695815.1. Lineage (NCBI taxonomy): Eukaryota > Metazoa > Chordata > Aves > Passeriformes > Acanthisittidae > Acanthisitta > Acanthisitta chloris. The sequence goes on along the minus strand of NW_008676518.1, from coordinate 14,009 downwards.
CTGTTCCCTGGCACTATACTGGCATAAGATCCAGACCTCCTGAGCCACTTGCTCCTGAACACACAGGGAGCTGCAGAGAGCTCTGCTCTGGCTGATCAGTGAACCTGAATATCAGGATTTGTTCTAAGCATACTAGGCTGTCACTTTAGATGTAGATTAAGTAGCCTGCCCAGAACAACAAAATAAGCCTACAGACCCTAATCACTGGGCCATCACAGGCCAAGGTTGGTGCTTTAGTTACATAACCATTTTTTTGTGTCTCTTGAAGCAAGCTAACAGACACCTGAAAATAAAATGTGTGGAGGCTTGATTTCAGAGCTATGAAAAACTGCCTATTCTTTTTGAAAAAGAAAACCCTCATCAGACTCCCATAAAGTAGAAATGGCTAAGGTGATTTTCTCCAACTTCACTACATGAGTCACACTTGGATTGACACTAAACGTCATCCTAAAAGGAATTATTTTGAAAGTTATAATGGTGTTTCAAAATGAAAGCCTCCCACAACTTTAACTAGAAAATCATGACTGATCTCTTCAGCACACTTAAATGAAGCATTTCAGAAACTTCTATAGTATACCCGATGAATGAAATGAAAAATCACAGCCCATTGAACTGATAATACCACTATATTAGAACAAAGTATCTTCAGGTAATAGCTATTTAAAAGTGCTGATATTTATGTCCCTTCTCTTCCTTCCTTGAATACACAATTGAAACATAATATCTCCAGACAAAGCACTTAAGGAACAGCCCCCTCTAGAGTACTTCTTCCCTCCTCCCCCTTCTTTGTCTTCCTCTCTCTGAAGAGACAGGAAAAACACTGAAAAGACTGGGTTCAAATTCTCTTTGCTTCTCCATGACAGTAATTTTTCAAGAGCCCTAAAGAACACCTATATAGTCATTACAGGGGAATTTCAATACAGAACTAACCTACTTGTACATTTTTGGCTTTGTCTATAGCTGTATTGGCCTAAAAGGAAGATCTGAATTTGTGAAAAATCACACAAAGATTTGGCTATGTTCCACTGGATCAGGTATGTAAAAATTGTAATAGTTGACCTCAAGCTTTACTTGTTTGCCCAAGCTCAGCCAGACAAAAACTAAAGTATGTCAATAAACTGTGTTAGATACACAGGAGAATCTAAGTATAAAGCAGGGTTAATTAGGAGTCTTCTTTCAAAAACTTTGGGGTGTGCAAAGCGTCTTGTATGGAGTCTGTCTAGAGCCTGGGTTTCTCTATAATATTACTTTTGGAAACATCAGGCAGAGTTATCTACTGTTCCTCAGAACTGTGCACCATGGGCTTTAATTTCATTCCTTTCCTGAAGAGTATTTTTAAATAGTCATTGTAGTTCAGAGCAAAATACACTTTTCACTAATATAACCCTCTCACAAAGGAACTCTCAATGCAAATGGGTCTGAAAGCAAGAAGAAAACCCAGTAAGAAAATGTAAGTGAGAAATGGCAACTTTGCAATTGCAACTGAGGTACTGAAGCAGGCAAAGCATCTAAGTAATTCTGTTTCATAAAAACGGTCCAGGGTTAACAAGGACACTGCAGCTCCTCAAACATGAATATATTCTGTCTGACTAACTTGGATCTGTGATGCTTTACTTGAGAATAGCAGCAACCAATCAGAATTATTGCAATGCTGAGTTAATTTACAAAAAAACCCAAACAAACAACAAGCAAAAACCCTACCCAAAACATCAGGTGGGGTGTTTGTAATAAATTTCCAGTGTGAGCAACTAAGTACAATTCTAGTCAAAGCACTAGAAGAATAGGCTGCCTCTGCCTAAAGTCACATACTGATGGACATCTAGCAGTGCTGTGTGAAGAATGAAAAAAGTCAGTGTGCTTCTGGCAAGCTTTAAAATTGGCCTTCATTCTGAATTTTGTGAAGGAAAAATCAAAGTTGACTGGTGAGAAACACAATGGTGCACTGAACCCTGGTTTTCACGTACAAGCAAGTGAATTGAACCAGCATGTTGTGAAGGATCAAAAGTGGACACCACCAGATGATAACATCGTGTTACTTTAAAAAACCCATTTTCTAGAAGAATAATCTCAGGATTTCATTTCATAAAATATTTTAATAACAGAACATCCCATTCTGATCCCCTACAATACTAGTAGTTTTTTAAGGATGAAGACTAAGGAGTCACTTGACTCCTACAGTAGTAAAATCATTTCTTTCCTCCTAATATGAGTAGGTTATCATAGGAAAAAATCATAGCCTGTTTTGGAAGATAAGGCAGTGGGTTGGAGAGAGCACAGCATGGGGGGAAGCTATCAAGGAAGGAAAGCAAGAGGTTAGATCAAATTGTGTTTCTGCAATTCGAGAACCTTTTAGAAAATTGCTATTCACAGTCTTCTCCAACAGAAACTTCTGGTACAGAGACTTATCACAAGATACTAAGGTGATTCCTTCCCTGTAACTTATATAAACAGCTATTTATTTGCTGTTTCTTGATATTTTAGCAGTATATTGTCTGCTGAGTATGTGGCACAGAATGAGATTATTATTTCTTATCATCTTTCATGTCAATGAATGCAAGGTTTACTGTAGCTACCACATTTCTCAGCCATATGTCATTTATTTCCTTAGCACTTGTTTTAACTAACATATTTATTTACAGCGTGCTCATACACCCAATCCCAAGTTCTCCCTTCACATGCAATCCTCCTGCCTGCTGTCATTTTTCTCTCAAAATGTCTCACTCAGTGATATTTTGGAATCTAATATCAATAAATACATTGGTCAGATTGAGCTTTCCTCTATAAACTGGAAATAGAAAATCAGTAGGAATTTAGAACTACTTTACAAATACTTCTTCTCCTTGCAACCACTCAGAATCCTTAAATACACAGCCCCAGGTGCCCTTTAACTGAAAGAGTAGGTCGAAGGGGAGGAAGATTTAGTGGTGAAAAATAACTGCGCAAAACCCAAATTGCAGTGGGTGAAATTGTATGTTCAGCCTTTCACAACCTCAGTATTTAAGAGATCATTTGTCACAATATTTATTCATTTTTACTAGCAAGGTCAGGAATGAAGAAAGTAATGGCCAAATGGACAATACTTCTTTCTAGCTAACCAGTCCTCTGCTCCAATGGACTTTGCACCCCCTGGGTCTTGCTCAGGCCTGCCAGGCTGTGGCTCCACGTGGCTGGCTTTTTCCAGCCTGCTGCTTCAGCAACATTTAATCCAAATCTAGAAGTCCATACTGCCTCTTTCAGATGTCACCAGGTCTACTTTTGTAAAGGGAGCTGCAAGTAAGCTTAAAGACTGCCAGACAGGAAGCCTGAAAACAGGATACCAGCCAGGAAAGTGTGTCCTCTCTGTCTAGTTGAAAAGAGGCCTGCCCACAGCAAGCTTCCACTACATTACATTATTTTCCTCCAGCAACATCTTTCATATTTTCCTTCTTTTTAAAATCATGCAAAATCTGAAACACTAAATATTTTTAAAATATAGAACACATTTCAACACAAACTGCTACCAGCAGCTTCACAGGCATGAAAACACAGTGTATTCAGTCTACAAAATGAATCTCTTATTTTCTCCTGTCAAGAAAGGAGTTTCTGGCCCTTTTCCCCTGGGCTTTATTGTGCAGAATGACAAAATCTGAGGCCAGACTCAACTAATGATTATCCACAAACAACCATTTGTCCAGCTCTGTGTAAGTGTATGTGGTCACAATTCTTTCATATTATCTTTTCATGTTCCCTAGAATTTAGAGTTATACCTTTATGCTGAACCAGAAATAAATACATCTGATGATAGATAATCTCCTCCTCCAAAGTCTTTAAGGACAACAGGATTTGGAAATTATCAAGTATCCCAGACCCCTCTTCTATATTCATTTTACGGATGCTACACTACACATGAAAGCAGTAAAGTAAGTGGAATCAGCAGTGATCGCTCACCTCTCAGTGAGTAAGTCTTTGCTTTTCTTCTTAGCAGAAAGCTGGCAACTCCAAGGTTCTTTGAGGCAAAGTGACATCAACTTTGTGTAGATAAAGAGTGACATACCTAAGGTTTATTGCTGTGCTTATGGCTCCCAATAATATCAGTTCTCCCTGCCAGGCTGAAAACTTCAAACATGCATTTGAATTTAGGAGCAGAACTTTGGCATCAGTGTGGGATGAACCACCACAGCGGGGCTATGGACATCTCAGGTAGCTTACTGCAAGCTTCAGGTGTTTGGGATATTTGATCAGGTGCATCCTTCATTTCAACACTTAGGCAGCAGTGCAGAAGCTTTGTCTGAAGTAACAGGCTTTGGAAATTCTAAACTCCTTGTGTTGTTTAATTCACAGGCAAACAGTCCACTATGCTATTTTAATCTCAGTTACTTTTAAAAAAAATTAAGATAGTGTTCTGCTAATGACCACACTCATTTTGCAAAAATAGCTTTTTAATATGGAACAATACACCCTTGAGACACTACAAAGAGTATTGTTGCTAAAACTGCCTGTGGTACGAAGCAGGTCTTCAAATGCAGGCACATAAGTTAAAAGGGAAACTGCAGTACATAACAATGCAAAAATTAAGTCCTTTGAGCCAAAGCTGTACCATCTTTAGCGTCAAAAGGTCTTATAAGACTATTAAAGAAAAGCTCTGCATCTTGTCAGCAGCAGTTTTGGGTCATGGCTATAAATATTTCCAAGTAATTTTTGGCCAGACAACACACTCTTTGTTCAGGGATTTAATATTTCAACTATTTGCTAAATGTCAACTTCTACAGCAAATAAACATAATTTAACAACCCAGACGGAGAACTGCTTACAAAAAATTATTCTGGCAAATGGTACTGTATCTCTGAAATATTTCTTGACAATCACAACATGTTTTCATGGTTTATATTCATGATGAGAGTTATGCTGTAAATGCTACAGTAAGTTTAGATAACGGCATATATTTCTCTTATCTGTGCTTATGCCTTCCATTTCTACCTTCTAAATTTATACCTACTGCCAATTTCTGAACACCTGTTACCAGAATAGATCTAGAGTACTATTCTTTGCTTTGATTAAAAAAATCTCTGTATTTTCTAGCATGGGAACAGTCCTTTGACTAGTAAACAGGCACTACGGCTGCAGACTTTGTTTTTTTCAGTTGCCTTTTGTGTCCCTCTGGAGATCTGCAAACCATATGTTGAAATGAATTGTCCCTAATCTCTAACACATCTCTCTCTCATGAAAAGCAAACAGTTTATGAATAAGGTGCTTAAAGAAAGCTCATTATCAGTAGCTCAATTTCACTTGCAGCAACAATAGGCCCTACTTCTGCTTGCAGGGGCTTGTATGAGAAATGATGATTCCAATGCCACCAAGGTTACCTTCCAGTATTCTTCAGGGGGAGTGAAAGTGGCACAGCTGCATGACAGGTTATTGGGAGGAGACCTCATGATGTGTTTGCCTAGATTTCCAGTTACAAGCTTTCCCTCCTTAAAAGACTGGAGAGTTTTCAACTGAAAACAGTAAAAGTTTATTTAAATAAAAACTAGAAATTTGATCCATATTAGTACAGAAAACTCATCACCCAGTGAGTTAGGTGTAACGAGGTTTGCACATAATTCTGTCACAAAAACAGTGTTCTTGCAGGAAAGCCTTTGCTACCAGTTCTAATTTTACCCAATGTGGTGAATGTCTGAGATTCAATAAGCTCTGTCCAATGTCCCTTGGTCCTTGTGCACTTTTTCCACCACTGCTAATATGTGGCAAGCTGTTGCTTGCTCCTCAATCTGCTACACCCTGCAGGACAAATAGCTCCCTCTGTGAGAAAAGTGTTACCTGCTCTGCCTCCACTTCCCACAATCTCCTCAGAGAAACATAGAAACTGTACACAAAAATGGATTACCAGCTTTTCTTGTGGTTATATCTTACACTCCCACAAGCTAAAAAGACTTGGTTACAAGTTTTACCAAAACCCCTCCCATTTCCTTGATGTATCTCCGGAAAAAAAACTTTGCTGCCAGTTTTTTTCATCGACACACAATGTGCCTCTAAGAATAGACTTCATCCTGGTTTTCCTTACTTAAAAAAAGTTATTTTTGCAATATCCCTCTTGGTTTCGTGGGGTTTTTTTTAAACAATCATGACCATTTTGCAGTGAAATAGCTACCCGCAATGAAGTTAACCCCCTGCAGTTGTCTCATGCTGCCTCCAATTTGATAGCAGAGGCCACGATAGAGAGAAAGAATATACTCAGTACTGACTTCATTTCCCTGCACATCTCTGTTCTGCACTATTAGAGAATTCATTCTTGTCTGTAAATTACCCAAAAACCTTGCCTATTTTTAGAGGTGAATCACTACCAGATTTGCAAACATGCTAATGTTTACAGAACCACCCATAGGTATCAAATAATCTAGATTTCTATATAAAGCCGTAAGTAAACAGCAAAGTACAAGAAGAAAATCAAAGCTGCTGCACTCTTTAATTTTTACCACCCATAGGTATCAGATAATCTAGATTTCTATATAAAGCTGTAAGTAAACAGCAAAGTACAAGAAGAAAATCAAAGCTGCTGCACTCTTTAATTTTGTTGTGTAGTTCTAACAGAATGAAAACAAATTTTCCCTATGACATATTTAGTTACTGGAGTGCTTGAAAACGAAAACAAACTTTGCAGTAAGAGTTAGCTTAAAAATTTTCAGCTGTTCTTTTCTCTTTTCAGTACACATAAATATACTATGATTTAATCCTTTAGAAATAGTTGGCTATTCAGTACAATAAGAACAACTAAAACTTGCAAGCTTTTCAGATGAAAGAAATTGTCCTTATTTTACAAATAGCAGTGACTATTAGAACCAAACTGCTCACAGAAGTGAGCACTGCTTTATGATGCTTGTGCTTTGTACCTGCAGCTATCAGAATGCAATTTTGCTCTCCAGTCTTTCTCTTACGACAGCTACACTTGGTACACTCAACTATTTCTCAAGCTCTTTACACTCATGCAAGACCTACAATGGCCAGCTCTTTCTTCAGACTTCCTAGTCCACAGAGAAAGGACCAGATATGTGTGTGATGTACTGAGAGAGAAACAAAAAGAGGTGTTTGTAGCCGACAGACAGTGCCATATGTACATATCAACTGAAGATGAAACAGGATGTTCTGTTTCAAAAGTTGCCACAAATGTTTTCTATAGAACGTATCAAACTCAAGAGCAGTATTAAAAATACTATGTTTCCTTTGAAGGAATAAGATATTTTATTTATATAATTTTCAAGGAGTTTTAGAAATAAGTTTCTGAGAAAATTATTCCAGGAACGTGAAAACATCCCCTGATTAATGTTCCTCTAGAAGCTTGTGTGAGCATGCTACTGCTGATATAGTAATCTTGCTTCAAACAGTGTATAATAACTACAAAAGCTTTGATGTTTATTCTCTGATACTCATTCAGTTCAAGAAAAGCACTCTAGGAATATATATTTTGATACCAGTGTATGCAAGTTACACTACACCATCTAGTATGACATGCATTTGCATTTTTGTGATTTATCTTAGGAGGTATATTTGAAAGCTCCCTTCAAAAACTAAGAGAAGTGTTTCTAGGATTGTATTTTTCCTGTGAATCTTGAAGCAAATCCAACCTTACTTACAGAAAATATTTTTGTGACCATGGCAGGAAAAAAAAATCACTTTTTAAGTGTCTCCCCAGAGTGCTCTGCTTGGCAAAAATGTGAATTAATGTTCCCTTACCTCTGACTTATCAGGCTCCTTTGAAATGTCTGGATGAACCCCCAAGAATTAGAGACCCCAAAATCACTTCTGAAAACTCATCCAGTGTTAAACCCTGGTAGGAGCAAACAGAAGATAGTTTCAAATGTGGGGGGAAAATGCAGCATCGAATTTCAAGAAAAGGCTTTCAGGTAAATGTGGTGTAATTGCAAATCTCCTGCTACTGGTTGAACTACAATTTACCATTGATGCATACCTTGAAATATTACCAATTGCAGTCACCTTTTCACAGACACCTCTAGATTATCTTCCATTTCCACACTTCGCACTTCCTTTCAGTGTCACTACTCACAGGCATCCAGTATATAACAGCAATAGAATAATCAATCTACAGATTTTCTTTCTAGCTTCCCAAACTTTGTAAGTCTACTGTTGCAGCCACAAGACACACCCACTGAACTTCAGATTTTACACCTGTTCCCACTACTGAAGGACAAAGCTTCCACTCATTTTGGTGTTAAAACTTTGGAGTTTACCCCCAAGTTAAGTCTTCACAAAATAGTCTATCTGTTCGATAAAATATCTTTTATTTGCTGCTGCCCACCTTAAATACTGTGCATCTGGCAGTGTGGCCATGAAGCATAATTTCTCTGCAAAGACATAGTAAAACAATACCTGTGCCTAAGACCAGGTTACTCTGTAAGTAACTGCAGCTCTTGCAGGATGCCTATGTGACATGGGAAAATGTACCTAAGGATGTCACAGAAAGGTACCTAAGAAGTGGGATCATGTTGATTCAGCAAAACACCCCAATTTCATTCACTCTTTTGGAGTGTGTTGTCAATGACAGATACACATTGCACTGCCTTACACTACTTAATGCATCCAGCTTCCAATCTGACTTCATCTCTGGATTTGTGAGCAAAAATTTGTGCTGTACCCCTCTTCAATGCAAAATAAAGTGGAGACTGCAGAAGTGTTCAGCAATAAATTCTCTGCAAAAAAGAAATATCAACTTGAGAAACATTCTTTAAGTGAACTACATTAGAAAAACTGCATGAAAAGGAATAAAACCAAATATGTTCTTTTCCACTTTAATTTGTCAATGCTATCTGTACCTTTCATAAGAGAGACAAGTAATTTACAGACTCAGAAAGAGTGATATTATTTATTGGGCTAAACAATGCAGAGAATGGCTCTTGTGATGACATCTGTTGTTAGGAATTAGGTACCACATTGATCTCAAAACTTTCTTCTGCAATATAGACCATAACTGCAGTAACTCTATCACACACTTTTCCTTTTAGGTATTTCCTCGTTTCTCAGTTACTTCTGTGCAAATATACAGAACAAAGTCTCATGAGTGGCACTGCTGGTGGGTGCCTATGATTATTCTATATTCAAAATACATTACATAGAGGATTTTTCCTATCCATCTCTACATATATATTCCACATGTCTTTTGCAAATGATCTGAGCAGGGCTGGCAGAAGAGACTTTTCCACCCATGGGCTGAAGGCAGGAAAAAGAGTTTCATACTGAAAGGGAAGGACTCTGGTGCCATTAGGCTTAGCAAATTGCTGACAGTTTTTAAGTCATATTATCAGTTTTGGATGTAGGGTAGAATTTAGACACCTGGATTTCATTGCAAGTGCTGAAGTCTATACAAAGTCTATTAGAATTTAGTTCCAAGTTCTGCCTTTGAGACAGTTTGGGGCCTGTTCAGTCCCCAGGCATGGAACAAGGACACAAGAAGTGAGTGAGCTTTAAGGGACTAACACATTCTAAGAAGAAGCATAAGTACTCATACTGACTTGGAGTGTGGCAAAACAGGGAGGGAGACAGAGCTGATCCTCGTGTATAAAAATCTTAGGATCAACAAAAGGGCCCACTTATGTGCATACAAATTCTAAATCCTCATCAGTTTAATGGAAGCCTGGAATACTCGTGAATTGTTGGCTAAGATACAGACTGGAAAAGTTCCCCAAAAAGTGTTTCTTTACTTGTGTGGGTGTGGGGAAAGTGTTATAATTTGTCAACTGTATGTGAGTAGTTATGTTACTTTATCACTTTCTAAGCCAAAGAACTATTTTTAAATTGAATTAAAAATTGCTACTTATGCAGTTATCCTGTGGATACTCTCCAAAACAGCATTTCTGTAGCTGTCTTGGGTCAGAACAACATGATGAATCAGCATGCGAACATCACCAGCCCAAATACAATTAATTCCCTTTATTTGTTCATTCCCCCACTAAGATGTAGTTTGTATCCATCCCTCATAATTCACTCCTTATGTTTGCTCACTCTTAAATGTAAAGAATGCAAAGGAATCTAAGTGTAACAGAATATATTTAATTCAGAACCAGAAAAGTGGAGCCTTGAGAGCAGAAGAAAAAAACCAACAAAACACAACATCTAAACACACTGATAAGAAATGCATAAAGGAGACTGCTCTTCACTGAGGCCCATTTATTCTCTGTAGCTCCTACCTTTCTACAGAGCTACTCCTTATATCACGGGTGGTGAGAATAGCAAAGGTAATATTGACTGGCTGAGTATCAAGCTGTCTGACCTGTTTAATTCCTTACGAAATTTGAAAAGGGAGATACAGTCTTGTCTATTTCAGTTGTGACAGACCTACCTGTAAGCAGATAGCCTTCTTCCAAAGTGGGGGCTTAAATGAAATAGAGATGCCTGAAAAAACCATGTTCATCTCAGGTCACTGTGATGTGAAGGTTGTAAAACAAAAAGGAAAATATGATCTGAAGAAAAGCATAATAGTCCAAATCTTGGCATCCTTAAGAATATTATCTCATGGTCTCCACAAATTTAGATCTTTGTGGATAATAAAATGGTCTTTTCAACCTAGCTTATTGCTTGTGCACTCTGTACAAAGTTAGAGGGCCCCAGAACAGCACACTAACATCCACTTCGCATCTTGAACATTTACACAGCTTAGAGTAGAAGCAACTTTAAAAGTATGAGAAGTACTTGATGTGTCTAACTAGAAAAAAATTACAAGGTTTTCCAACAGAATGAAACCAGCTCATTTGTTGAGACCTTTCCAACTGATAGATTCAGCTGAAAAAGCATCCGCCACTACAGGCTGTGCAGCGAAATATCTCTGTGAGCAATAGGTCTGCCAGCTGCTGGCATTTCAGGGCTCTCACTAGCATAAGCTGAGTAGCACATATTTGTGCGAGGGAAACAAATAAAAAAGCCTTTTCAATTTACTAATTTTTTCCTGTTTGGAAGCTCCTCAAAGCCTCTCTTTTATTCACTTAATTGTTTGTTTAATAAAAGACATCATTTCTCCTTGCAAACCTTGCCTAACAGTTTGTAATAAACCCTTTGTTTTTAATAAGATTAATTCAGTAGTAATATTCTTTTAGCTAGCTACCTGATTCTCACATCTGCTTCAAGAAAAACCTAGAGATTTAACAAATAAATTTTAAAATGGCCAATTTATTTGCTGTCTCTGCATTGCCTGCAACAGCTTCATCTTTCCCTTCAGGGAAAGATGTAACTGGATCACAAAAAAAACCCCCAAATGTTTCCTAAAGTGTCCTAAGGAACCAAGTGACAGTGAAATTCATAATTATTCTTCAGAAAATGTTCCTATTTGTCCTGACTTAACCCTTCTCCCTAAACAAATATCTCCATGTGACCCCAGGAAATTTAATTTTGCTACAAGATTTAAGTATATATAAATAGCACCA
>NW_008676518.1:0-2535 GCF_000695815.1 Acanthisitta chloris | reverse complement strand
CCTGTTTGAAATTTCCTGGTCCTGTATTTGTATTCTTTGCACTGAGACAGTAAAGTTAGTAAGGGCTGTATCAGTGGTGATCTTTTCCTCCTCCATAACAGAAAACATGCAAGTGTATCAAACCCACAGAAAAATGGACCTTGTAAAAATGGTCTGACCCTCTAATGCACTATATACGTCGTGATTTGTAGCTTCTGTACCACATACAACACTCAATCTGGAGGTATGTGGTTTTTTTCAGAGACAAATCTCCCTCTCTCATCATTCAAGGATTTCCTAACCACTTATGTGTGACAACAACTGCCAGTAAGATAACACCATTAACATCAATGCTACACTGGCAACGTTTCATCATTCACATTTAATTTTCATAATTTTTCCCTGGTTTGCATATATATTCACTATGCAAAGATTAGTTAACATCCTAAACTAATCTTAGTCCTGACTGAGCAGTGTTACACCACTAGAAGATTATTTATTTTTAAATAGGATTACAAATTGTGATTTTTTAATTCTTTATTGCTGACTAGTAGAGATATTTTGCAAATGAATTGCTGACTTGTCTCCTTTTATTTATGATATCACCTATATAATGGATTTGGATGACAGGGATTAAAGCATCGTAATTCACAGAATTTAATTTCAAGCATGTAGTAGAAAAAAAGAGGTTGTGTTCATAAGCATTCAGTGATAGGAGTGGGAATGCAAAGACAAGAGGAGAATAATTCCTGTTTAAAACAGCACTTGGTGTGGAAAATCAGTCATTCACAACAGGTTATATTCTGTTCTGAATACAGAGCTCTATCTCTTGTTAGCTTTTGAGGGGGAGAGGGAAGTGGAGGGAGAATGGAAAGAAAACAGCAAGAGTCGCAATCATCTTTGTGACCAGTTCAGTCAAAGCCCCTGCTCAGCAAAGAGCAGTGACCTCAAACATTAAGCTAAGAAATGAAAAAGAGTAAAACTCTGGTGCCAGTGTGAATCAGTCACATATCCTTCACTTGGATAAGAAAGCTTAATTATGTTAACCTGTCTTCACAAGCTTAGCAGAATTGGAGGTGGAAAACTCAAAGATGGACAGCAAGAACAATCAAAGAATGGAAATACTATGTGGGTAGAGAGTGTAAAAATGAAATAGATAGTATAGAAAAACAGTGTAAAATTTGGAAGGTAGCTAAACCTATTGTTCTGTTCTTAAAATGCTAGAATTAAGTTTAAAGACAGCATATTCCAAGGCAAGAGCAATAAAAAAACCCCACAAAAACAAACAACAAACCCGCCCTTTGATAGGCAGTGAAAGCCTGTATGTGAATTTCATTGCTATAAGATGCTTTGCAGCATTCAGGTTACTGCTGGCCAACATAGAAGTCACGAAATAGAGCATTGGAGCAGGAGATGTTTATACAGAAATTAAAGTTTTGAAATTAATACAAAACATGAGGCTCCTTAGCATGAAACTAACTCCATGTATTGTGGGAAACTCTTTTGAAAGACTGTTTCTTTGCAGAAACCTAATGCAGAGTTCTTTCCAAAAACTTTCTGAAGTAAACAGTCAAGGCTGCAGTTGGATACCAGACTTGGTAAACTACTTCTGCAATTTAGCTCTGAAGTTCTTCAATTTCTGCCAATTGTGTGGAGTTGTAATGAAAAGTTACGCTCTAGATACTAAAATTCTTGACGTGGAATTTAGGCTGTGGAAGAGGGAAGCTACAGGCTGCAACTTACTTTAGAATAGGACTTGCATGGAATGAAGGAATCCTGCAGAGAAGAGCTCACACGTGGGCAAATGTGAAATCTTAGGTATGCTCTTAACATCAGAACTGGACACCTAAGATCCTCCCCTGTCTGTATACACCTCCTTGTTGCCCCAGTGCCCATACCTTTTGGAAGGAGCTAAACATCAATGAGTGTAATTTGGTTTTTAAGAGGGGAGGTGAAAATCTTTAAAAAGCAAACATCTGAAAGTAATTTTTCCTTCAAACCAAACGTTATTTGTCAAAAATTGTTCTGATAGTTGAAATTGAGCTATTCTGGGATTGTCCTAGAAAAAAGATAAAACTGTAATGAACTATAATCCCTACACCTTCTCTGGTCTGGTGAAGCCCTGCTGCGGTTGCACTGTCACCAGCTTCAGAAAACTCAGCTCAAATCTAGCCGGGGCTTAAAGCAGTTTAAAGACATATGTTCCAAATTTTAAAGCGGCTGCAAATGCCCTATTACTTTTAAAGAGCCACAGTAAACGTAAACAAGTTTAGGTCCAGTTTTGTTCTGGCACCTTAGCTCCGCAGTGACAGCAGGGAAGGTACCCGGAGGGATAACCAGGCGCCTGGGCTGGGATACGGGCGGCAGCAGTCCCTGCCCCGGCGGCTCCTTCGCAGGGAGACTCGCCTCGCTCCCTGCTCCGAGCACCGCTGCGGCTCATCTCCGAGGGACCCGGGCAGGGGGAAGGATCCGCGGGTCGGTGCCCGGCGGGAGAGCAGGGGAGCCGCGCGGCGTCTCACCTGTCGATACTGATCAGGCAGAGGGTGAGGATGGAGG
>NW_008676517.1:61341-61585 GCF_000695815.1 Acanthisitta chloris | reverse complement strand
GCCGACCCCACAGCCACATCCCCAACCTCCAGCGCGAGCTGGGTGACACCATCGCCACCTGCTCCGTCAGATTACGGATGGAGGAACATTAACAGTGTTGCTTTGCTTCCACGAGTGACTCTCACAGCCCACACCAGTTACTCCAGTGCCACAATCAACGCCCTCCAACCCAGCGCTGTGGGAGAGGCTGAGGGAGCTGGGGGTGCTCAGCCTGGAGCCCCTCAGCTCCGGAGGGACATTGAGG
>NW_008676517.1:52482-60999 GCF_000695815.1 Acanthisitta chloris | reverse complement strand
GTGGCACTTAGTGCCATGGTCTAGTGACCACAGTAGGGTTGGACTTGATGGTCTTGGAGGTCTCTTCCAACCTGGTTGATTCTATGATTCCAGATGGAAGAACACTAATAGTGTTGTTTTGCCTCCACGAGTGACTATCACAGCCCACACCAGCTACTCCAGTGCCACATCCAGCCCTCTCTAAACCCAGGGCTCCTTTATGTGCATCTCATCAGGAGGCAAAGGTGGCCTCAAACACACTCCCCAGATGGTGCACGGCCTTTGTTTCCTCTTAACTTTGCATCACCTAACATCAAAACTGCTTACAACCATTCTCCTTTAAAAAGGGTGAGCATAAATACTGCAAAATCCTATGTTTACAAACACACATCCAGGCAGCATGTGCTTAAGGAAGGAAAATAAATACCCATTTCACTCCCAGCAAAATATTTCACAGAAATTATAAATAACTGATTCAGCTAAAATACGTGTTGAAAAAAAATTCAACAGGAACAAGACTCACACTGATCATTAAAGCTCTTTATATATTCCACAGTAATCTCTTCTCACTCCCAGCCCTCAGCAGTAAGGCGTGAGGCTTATCCAAGACTAGAACCAAAAGGGAATTAATCTAAAGCCAGCAGCCTTCAACTTAACCTATCTGCCTACTTGTAGCAGCACGCACTGGTCTGCAGCATATGTTTAATTACCATTCTTTACTGCCACCTCATTTCTCAATGCACTGGCTAGGCAGAATTAGTGGTGTATGTCAAAATTCTTGATTTAAAAAAAAAAAAAAGAACAAAGAAGCAACTGCATTTAAGTATTGTTTTCTTCTCTATTTAAAGGAGAAAAAAATATTCGCTGGAGAAAAAAAAGAGGAGAGAGAGAGAGAGAGAGAGAGAGATTAGGCCACAACCAGGCCCATCAGATGTTCTGCATCACTGCTCAGGCACAAAGCTCTTTCTGGGGCTGAAGAAAGCCAAAGGGAACTGAAGACATGCCTGGTTGCCTTCCTCCCCCCACCACAAAGTTTTCAAAGCCCCTCAAACGCTACACAGACAGACAAATACTTCCAGCATCAAGGCCAATTCTATTTACCTTCAATAATGAATCAAAACATGTGATAGTAATATTTAAAACACTGATTAATGTGTTTGCCTGGGTACAGGAGAGGCACAGACTGGGCTCGGTGCCTCTCTGGTTCACACTGCAGCTCGCAGGGCAGCAAAGCTGCTGCTGCACATCCAGCTCTGCCACAGGCTCCCTCGGTGACCTTGAGCAAGTCAGACTTGTTTCGTTGGAAAATGGAAAGCTGCAGATACTTCAGTTTTCCTGAAGCTGGTTTGATCTGTGCTTTAGGGTGTAAAATGCAAAAAAAACCAAAATAAAAGTATTTCTTGCATAAAAAGAAAATGTTTAGCAGAAAAACAGCTAAAAAAAAATCATCAAGAAGGGAAAAGGGGAAGGTCTACATTAAATCTTACTCATGAAAACAAACCCCATTAAGTATCGACTGGTAAGTGCATTACCTAAGAGAGTTTTAATAAACAGAATGTGTGGACTCACATTTTTCTTTACACTTTTAACAGATGAGGCTAATACAGATTATCAATCCAAGTGTCAAGAGATACTGCCTGCTCGTATAATGCCAGTATTATTATCATTCTCCTCAAGGACATACTTTCCTCTTCTTGTAATATGCTGCAAAATGAAGGTGAAAACAAAGTACTACATAGCATGAGAATTTTTAAATTCCATTTTAGAAGCTATCCAGTATTTTCCACTCTACAAATTTATTTTTTCACATAAGCCAAGTGCTTCCTTGATGCTAAGACTTAAAAAAACCACTTGCTTTCTATTTGTTACTGTAAGAAATAGGCAGTAGACATATGCTCATTCTCTTCTTTCAAGTAACATGATCATTTTTTGTGCTCAAAAAAAGGCCAAAAGCATCAATTTGTGTTCTGGAGACGTTCAGACACCCCAAAATTCCAAGCTACAAGGAGGAAGGGGGGCAGGGATAGAGCAGAAGACAAAACACACGAAGTAAAAAAACAAATTTCAAAAGTTTTATGTCTCCAGTATACTTCATATCAAGTATTTGCAAGGTTTTCTAAACACTACTCATCAAGTAGGTATCTAAGTAGCATTTATGTAAATAATCTGTTTTAAGTAATGCCAATCAGATTATACCATTTCTGAGGTAAGAAACATCTGTCAGAAATTAGGGCCATGGAAGAGGAAGGTTTGTTCTTGTTGTGTGAGATGCATATGCTGACACACACTGATAGTATCTGCACAGTAGTCACTGTGTAAGCGATGGGGGTAACAGCTGTCAAAAAAATTCTAAAAAACATTAATTAAAAACAAAGAATGCATCAGCTTCTACCAAGAACATGCAGCAGCACTGGCCATTTTCCTAAAAAACACGCTCTAGCCAGAAAAAGCTCAGACTACCCCAATAACACGAGCCAGGCCAAGGTCCTCAGCTAAGAAATGGCATTTTGCCTCAAGGAAATTCAAGCTAAGACTTTTCTGCTGTGACTGTGATTTTGGTTGCTCAATTTCTGCCTGGTTTTAAAGACTACTGAATACCAGCATCAGCTTTTGGAAAGTAAGAGGGGAAACAAAAAGTCAGAAGCTTTTGGATTGTATAAAGGCATTTAGTTTTTGTTCTAATTCTGCCTACAGCACTGATCCCGTCTCCTAGCAAAGTCGCCTGCAAAAATCACAAAGCTTTGGGGAAAAAGGGTTAAACAACAGTTTTCTACAACAGGGAGGCACATAAAAGGTTGTCTAATTTTTTCCACTCAAGCTTATCCAAACAAAAATAAAGATCTAAAATGCCTGTCAGGCAAACTGGCAAAGCTTGACGTTCTCTAGGGTTCTGTACAGAGCCTGAGCTCCTGGGGGGTGTCCCGGATAGCTCATCAGCACAGAGCTAACCACAATTTCTCCCTCAGTGAACGGCATCATTAGGATCTCTCTGCTATTCAACCAATTATTTTCACATCAGTTAATATCTCTATTCATCAAATTTTGATCAAACTGGCCAGCAAGTTGGAGCACTGTTGGGAAGAGGACCAGGACAGAGCCAAACAGAGAACACTTGTCCGAGTTCCACTGCCCTGAGAAACTAAAATGAACTCAGTATTCAGGAACTTTGTGAAGAAAGCAGACAGATCTGTAGCAGAGCAGTGTTGACAGCAGAACAGAGATTTGCTTTTCAGTACCTCTTCTTCAACACCTCAGCTACCAAATGAACATACCAGCAACAGGTCTCCAACAGAGAGGAGAGCAACCCACTCCCCTGTTACAAGAGCTACAGCCTGGAGCACAGTGATCACAATGATCCAACACCCTCAGGGCTGGAGCACCTCTCCTCTGAGGACAGGCTGAGAGAGCTGGGGGTGTTCAGCCTGCAGAAGAGAAGGTTCCAGGGAAACCTTAGAGCCCCTTCCAGTATGTAGAAAGGGACTTTTGGCAAGGCCATGTAGGGTCAGGACACCGAGGAATGACTCTGAACTGGAAGAAAGTAACTTTAGATTAGGTATTAGGAAGAAGCTCTTCATGGTGAGGGTGGTGAGACACATCCAGAGAAACTGTGGTTGCCCCAACCCTGGAAGTGTTCAATCTCACGTTGGATGGGGTTGAGCAACCTGGTCTAGTGCAAGGTGACTGTGTTCATAGCAGGGGAGGAATTATGTGATCTTGAACGTCCCTTCCACCCCAAACCATTCTATGATTATTATTTTGGACGTGATAATTCATAGCCCCTTCAGAGGGAAGTTTATCCCTCTAGTAGCTACTAGAAGCTGAAGAACAAATGCATTGTTTTGAAGGAGATCTGCATATTCACATAAGAGATGGAAGAAGAGTTTGTTGCATTCATGTTGGTAATAAAGAAAGTTTCCAAACCGAGTTCACCCTCAGGACAAGTGGAGGATTTTTTTTGCAAAGCCACAAATGCTTTTTATCAAGATAACTGCAGAACAGCCTGTAAAGCTGAGAGTGCCTGATGAATGTCCTAAAAATTAAAACATGTTTATTGAACATGTGACAATCTTCTGCATCCTAATTCATTGGCTTTTCCATGTTAGTATCCAGAATTCTGCAAACATGCTCTCCAGACACAAACCGCACACTCATGTTCATTCATCTTCATTCTATCAAGTTTGTTCCTCAGGTGCTTTTTTTAAATGACTATAATTATTTTGTGAGAGTATGCATAATATTCAAGAGCAGAAAAGATGATCTGCCCTAAGTTTCTTTAGCCAGAGTCAAACAAACATCATCTCCTTTGTTCCTCACAGGAGCTACTGAAAAACGGTGCATTGCCATGACATCAAATCTGAAATGACAACTCCTCAAGTCTGCCTTGCACTAAACTCAGGTTTGCTAAGGCTCTCTTGGAAATCTGCCTTGGATGACCTGGTCTCTAAATATATCATCATCACCCACTAGCAACTCCTCATCCCTCCACCCACATCTTCTCTAGCACAGTCTTCTCCTGAACCCCCTTTGCCACAGGGCACAGCAGAGAACAAGGGAGTCATAACCTCAAAGGGTCTCTGAAGACCAAGAAGCTCAGTCACCATAATATTGCCACCAGAGTTGGTCTTTCTTATTTAACTATGAGTATTCCAACAGACAAAACTGAAAGACAAATGGCATTTTCCTTTGAGTGCCAAAATCTGAGCCCAGTCTTTGGACATAAATAATTCAGCACAACTGAGAAGCAGCATCACCTCCATGAATTCATCTGAGACTTTGCAGTATGGACAAACTCCAACTCCATGCTCCAGACTAGATTATATATTGTGGAAAGTTACATATTTGGAAACTGATATTTTTGTCCTGACAGAAAGAGGTAGAGAGGACTTACTCATTCTAGAACATAAACTGCTGAGGATCTCTGCTAAAGACATTCTTCTGGCAAAAATTCAGTCCAATACTAAATTTATTATTGTCTTCCTCCATTTGGTGAGTTTTATAGTAAGATACATCTTGGATATCCCAAAAACTGCAGCGTTTTAAAGAAACACTCCATCACCTTTTGGATCACGGTCACTACCTCTCCTCTGAGCTACACTTCAAAATGGTAGTTGACAGAATTCACTGGTTTTAATTTCAAATCTCAGCCTATTGGTAGAGGGAGGTGGGGAATGAAACAGAGCAGGCTGTTGGGAGAGAGCAGAAGGAATGTGGTGTTAATGAAGTTTCCCATGCCTCCCCTTCCCCAAAGATCCTCTGATGCTGTGCAGCAGAGCAGACAGCCCCCAGCCCACGCTGCTAAAGACAAGAGATGCTAGAAGGACCACTAAGTTAACTTTATTTTTATTATTTCATAAATAAGACTAGCCATTTTGTAAACCCATATGGGCTGTATTCATTTGAAGGCATGAAAGTTGTAGCAGATTTCCCTGTGGGTGGACTAAGTTCTCCCACTTCCATTAACTTTGTGAAGGCTTTACTGCAGAGGAGCATAAAGTCAACATCATGAAAGCTGAGAAAGGTTTAAAATTACTCCTTCCTCAGGGCACTGATTCCCACCTTCTGCCTCTTCATGTCCTAGGCTAGTTACAAAAAAACCCAACCAACAAAACTGTTGCTATCCTCAAGACATCTTTGAGAAGTTCTTTCACAATTCCAGTGCTTAAAGCTAAAATCTGCTTCATGAAGACCCTGAAAGAAGAGGTGGAGAGAGGAGAAAAAGTGAACTCTACACATGCTATTCCTTATTTTACTGCAAAATAAAATCTGATAACTTTGCTCTGTGACAAATTCACTGAGCTTACCAGTTTATTGCCTCTCTTTCTCTGATGTGGGGAAGGAGGAGGGGTGACCAGAAAAGGAGTGAGACAAAGCAATCCAAATGGTCACCAGAACCTTTCTTGACCTTGTAAGACTTCCTTTATTTATGGGGAAAACCTTCCATTTATGAGGTAAACACAGCAGAAGCATCTGAAGGGGGAGGACTTCAGACCTTTGATGCTGTATAGAGGACACTCATTCCATGAGGATTACTTTTGTCCAGGGGAAGGGATCCCTGAGTGGATCAGTTGACCTTACAGATGTTTCTAAAAATCCATCTTTATTAATTCAAGGGTAACCTAGAAATAATTAGTCACATCTTTTAAGAGGGATATAGGAAAATGAAGTTGCTTATGGGTCAGCAAGTCTCTTTAGTGTCTGTGCATATCTGGGCTACCTTCCCTCTCATCTATCTAACAACCAGTTACACAAATGAAAGTAAGAAAGCTGTGCAGCCACAGAGAGGCCAGTTAATTTACCAGAAATGGTGTCACCTGCACATGTCTTCCTTGGCCTGTTTCTCCCCCACATGCTAAATACAAAGCTAGAACAACAGTTTACCAAAAAACTCTTAGTTGCAAACATCTTTCTAGCACAAAGTTGTACCTGATTAACATACGAGTTCTACCTGACTCCCAGTGTGAGGCAAACCACAAATATAACATTAGCAATTCCTCAGACTTCCAAACCATTAAATGCAATTACAAACTGAATAACAAAAATAATCTATGAGCTCAGAAGAATGCAACATTATTCCATTTATGGATAAAAACACATTGGTGGAACAGTTCACACTCTATTCCTTAGAGAAGGATGAGCATAACATAAATCCCCTATGTATAAACAAACTCTTATAGGCTAAAACAAATAGCTATTTAAGTTTAAAGCTCCAATGTTGCAGAACAAATCAACAAGCCAGAGCTCATACCCTTCAAGTCTAAGAAAACAGAAAATAAAAAATTAAAAATTAATTTTTACATAACATCTCTTTAAAGTTTTATCACACAAACATTAAGGCTGCTCTGTTAACCAAGCAAATTCTGTGCCTGAGCTATCAAGCAAAGACTAGCATATTAAAAACCAAGAAAATATTGTCAAATAGATACAAATCCCCCTTTCCCTCTCCAATTATTCTAATTTGCATTGAGAATTTCCAACAAACAATTTGGTATTTTGTTAGGAGAGCCACTAGTAGAACCCAGGTGTAGCTGAGCCTCCAAACCACAGTAAATTTGATTCTTACTCCCTTTAATCGATCCCTCTCCCTGTTTTGTGCCAAGAGGGGACATGGACTTTACGAGAGCTTTTACCTATATCGCTGCTTCATGAGAACAGCAATAAACTTTCAAGGAGCAGCTCCTCAGGCAGTCATTTTATGCTCTGTTACAGGGAACCAAGGGTCATCTTCAGCTAACAGAAAACCTTTTATTCGATGCAAAATCCACCACCTTTAATAGCCTCATTTGTTCCTCCAATTACACAGGACAGCACAGCTCTGCTGAACAAGTTCTGTTTACCTAGGAAAATGCCTGCAGAGTGGTATCAAAGGGCTTAGAAAACACAAGAACATGTTGCTTAGTTTTAAAGGAGCCTTCCAGGACCTCACCACCAAACACAGCTCAAGTTAGCTGAGGTAACCAGCTGTGAAACTAGGTGGAACAGGAGTCAGTGTGTCAAAGGCAGCACACATCCCCACCCTGCATCCTTTTATAATGCAGACATTTATGAGCAATGCAACCTCTGCTCTCTAGGTCCAAACTCAACTCCTAAACTTTACCCACTGACTGGAGGACAACTTCAGCACGAAAGGCAGAGCTCTGACTAAGCTGAAAACACATGCAAGGATGCTGCTATAAAAATGACTAAGCAAGACCAAGATGTACAAGAGCAACTGATGCAGCTGGGAAAGAGCTGTTTGGGCACAGCTTTTCTTCAGACCTCGGGAAGGGATGTTAAATAAATATTCTGTCTTCAAACAGCAAACAAAACATCAAAAAACCCATCCTTTCTGATGGCAGCCTGAATGACCTACATTACCAAACATCACAAGAACAACACTGTCAGCATGTAACAGCATCTGACAGGGCCAAGAGCTCATCTCTTGTGAGGGAGTGAGCTATGGGGCACAGCTGCCATAAAACCTCTGCTACTGCTCTCCACAATCCCATTTGCTGCATTTCAACCAAGACTCACTACTAAAGCTTTTAAGTAAACATGAAACCAGGACAAAAATCAGTGAATGCATGAACAGAAGAAGAATACAAACCTTGTCCTTGCCACACAGACATGAAGAACAGAGTAGTAAACTTAAAGTGGAAGTAGGGAAGTCCCAGTACTCCAAAATAAATGCACAGAAAGATTTTCTCAGTGCAGAAAGAGATGTGAAACTGTCATCTTAATAGGTTAAATAACTTCAAGGAATGACCTAAGTCTAGTCAATTCTGCCTTAAGGTAGGACAGAACTCCTTTCCCCCTCAAGTTTTGAAGGATGCAGGTGATTAAAACAAAGCCTGATCATTGTCCTTCAAATTTCCTCTTAAAACCCTTCTTCAAAAAGTTCTGTATAAAAATCTCAATAATTCAGTTATTGATTTTTCCAGAATCAACAATATCCATGACAGTTACCACCTCTAACATCTCACTGTATCATGTGGCTCCCTCACCTGTCTCTATCAGAAAGCCTCAAGTTTCAGTAACACTTTTTACTCCTCCTCTTGCAGG
>NW_008676517.1:24207-52449 GCF_000695815.1 Acanthisitta chloris | reverse complement strand
CAGGAATTTCAAAGTTCATCAATAATGTATTCCTGGGGCTAAAAGCCTTGGCAGAATTCTTTCATTAGTATCATAGAATATCCTGAGTTGGAAAGGGCCCACATGGATCGAGTCCAACTCCTGGCCCTGTACAAGACATCCCCAAGAATAACACCCTGTGCCTGAGAGCTTTGTCCAAGCACTTCTTGAGCTCTTGGTGCTGTGATCACTGCCCTGAGGAGCTGTTCCAGTGCCCAAACACCCTCTGGGTGAAGAACCTTTTCCTAACATTCAACCTAAGCCTCCCCTGACACAGCTTCATGCCCTTCCCTCAGGTCCTGTCACCAGTCAGAGAGAAGTGATCAGTAGTAGAGATCAGAGATAGCAGTTCAGTTGCTCTTTGAACCCAAGCAAGTTTGCTCTGCTAAGACATGTGAAGACAACATGAAAAACAACATCAAGTCTACTGATCCTGGATATAGCCAATATATTGGATATGTCCAATATATCTCTATATTAAGCCTTTCACAGAAATAGTTATCACAGATTGCCCTGAAAAAAATCAAACCACATGAAAACCATTCCTGCAAGTAATCTGAACAGAGACTAACCAGAAACTTTCAAGATCTTCTTAAAGGGATAATTAGTGAATGAAGATATAATCTGGAAAACATCTTTGTGCTAGTTAACAATTTAAGAACTTCTTAAGAAGTTTCACATTCATCTCAAATGTAATTCCAGCCCACTAATGGAAGCACAGGCTTATAACACCCTAGTTCTGTTATTCAGACCCTTTGTCCAAATAAAGTCCTGAGCAAAAATGTGCTTGCTACAAGAACACACTTTGCTATGGAGTTAAGTTAGACCATTCCACATACAAACCTGAAGAACATCAGGTTTATACCTGACATAATAACTTCTGCCACTTTTCATATCCAAATCATTGATCCCCAGGGAAAAGGCCTGGAGGAGACACCACAGCTATCATAAGCTGATGGAATACTTTCTTAAATATCTTCTTAACTTTCTGAAAATAAAGGGAAGGGGGAGGAAAAAGTCATAGATACAATATCTACAATTTCTGTTCCTACTTCCTTTTTCCAGTCTTCTGCTGAGCAAACAAACCTAGCACAAATAAATTATGAGCTAACGACACAAGCTGAGCAGTGGAGCTATACGTTAAGAGCTGTCAAGGATGCAAAAATAAACTAAAAGAAAGATCACATAATCCTTTATTTATGGTCATTTTAGGCGTAACTTATAACAAAATAGTTGATTAAAGTTCAGCCACGCAATGTTTTTCCTCTTGGTTCACTGCAGCCCATGATGTTCCTCTTCAAACAAGCTTATGTGTATTTTGGGAGAAGATCCCAAGCCACTCCCAGCCCAGGTCTTGCAGAACAAAACACACACTAACATTTTGTACAAATCAACTACACAAGATCCAGCTTGACTTTCAGAATCTTTCTTCCACTAACACTGTTATCTCCACCCTTCCTTTACTCTGCAGCTGTTGCTATGAAAACCTTGAGTTCCCACACACTCCAACACTACAGCAAGGGGACACAGAAACTCATGGAAACTGTACCTTCTGTGGAATAGTCTCACAAAACCAGAGGGAATGCATCATGGGCATTAGCAGAACAGAGTAAGGAACACATGTTTAGGTACCATAATTATTACTTTCTTCAGTTTTCAAAACTTCACCTTCTCCTCACCTAGTTCTGCACCAGAACAAGACTTTCAGCAACTGCCACTGAAGGCTGTGTTGTAACAAAGCAACAGAATCTGCCACTCACAATAACCTGATGCCCTGATCATAGCACATTGCCCTCCATTTGCAAGGCTGGCTCTGCTCTTGGATTGATTTTTTTATCCTGTAAAAGAAGATAGATGAATTCTCCAGTCACTCTTAGCAGATACCCACCCCCTAATTTGCCTATACAAAAACTTATATAAACTGAAAATACCCTACTACTACAAAAGTAAAAAAAAACAACCCTGGGAGTTCCTAACCCCTTACCAAATACCCTGAAAAAATTCTTCTAAAATTTGTAACCATATAACATCCCATTTTCATAACCTGGTGGAATCCAAACAAAATTCTCCTTTAAATCTCCAAGTACATCATTTGAATAGCTCTTACCAACATCCCTTCAGCTAGTTCTGCACAGTCACCACCAGCCAGAACATACATGTGGGTGCACAGAGGGGAATGAACTTCCTTCACTTCAGGATTGCTTCAGCTGAATTTGAACTGCCAGTTCCTGGACACACATCTTTATTGGCACAGAACCCACAAGTAACCATTTTTGCTCTCTATTCCTTTGACACCAAACCAGGTAAACATCTTCTCACAGCACATAAGCATCCTGTTATCCTGTTCCAAGCAAAACACTACTGCGAGTTATTTATTTTTTGACAGCATGTAGTACAGAGTTCTAAGCCCTGCTGCAATTCCTCTGGTACTACTCCTGACAAAAACCTGTAGAATTCAATAGTTTCTGTCCTACATGTCCCCTCCCCCAAAAAAACTGCAAAGAATTCTCAGGGTTTTCTTCTTTTATATTTTGTTCAAAAGCTCTATCAAAAGGTTGCCATTTTTTCTTTTTTTCTTTTTGTTTGTTTGTTTGGGGGGGGGTTGTTTTTTGTTTTAAAAGGAGAACAACCAACTTAGTATGTTTAAAATAAAACACTGGATGATCCCCTTTCCCTGTGCCCCTAGCTATGAGAGATATAAACTGCTCTCCTCTCGCATAGAAATCCCTTTCAGGAGGATCTGGCTGAGGAATGTCACCAAGTGCCTGCATGACACTGAAGCTGAAGTTTCTTGTCTATTATCCTCAGGGAGAGAACATTTATAATCTTGTTATTTCTGAAATGAACTTTTCAGAGTAGGAATAAAATCCAAGTATGCTATCTAACAGAATAGAGAAAATGTGCAGCTGACTTAATTCAAAGCTGGAGTGCACACCAGGAATCAGGGTATTTCAGCACCTTCTTTGCACATCATACCAGATTAAAGCAGTTATTACTTTCCACAACACTCCCAATACTCCTGATTTATGCCCTGGATTGGTTTCAGTCCTACTCTCTATATTGACACTTCTTTCCTTCTGCCCCATCTCCTCAATCTCTATCCACACTCACAGAAAAACAATGTTCTGCAGACAGTGCAAGTTTCTTAACTGTAACTCATTTCATGGACAGTCATGGCAAATGGGGGAGGCTCCTGACAGCTGGAAGGAAGCAAAGGGAAGTCCTGTCCTCAAGAAGGGAGGGACTGGATGTCTACAGGCTGGTCACACTTACCTCCATTCCTGACAAGGTGATGGAACCAACAACCCTGGAAGCCTTTTCTAAACAAATGAGGACAGTAAGACAATCAAGGATAATCAGCACAAATATACAAAGGGAACACATGCCTGGCCAGCCTAAAGGACTTCTGAGATGAAAAGTACCAGCTTGGTGGATGAGGAGTTGTCATATCTCTTAACTTCAGCATGACTTTCAACACTGTCTCCCATGACAACATCCTAATAGACACACTGATGAAGTTACAGGCCAAATAAATGGACAATGAGATGACTTGGAAACTGTCAGGCTCAAATTTCTAAAGGAAAAACCCCTAAAATTTGGCAGCTTTCAATTCTGTGACGTATTTAATACATCTCAGTCATCTCAACACTACCTCATAGGTCAGCCTCACTGATCAAAATGTTAATCTTTTTCTTATCAAACCATGCTGCTGCTATTGCCCTGTCTGGGCATGAGCCATAAAATATGGGTGGGAATGCAGGGAAGAGGCCAGTGTCAAAATAAACACAGAAAGTTTCATTGGAAAGGCTTGCAAAGAGAGAAATTTCATGTCAAGATCTTAATTGTCACTTCCCTACCTCCTCAAGTGTTCAGAACAAAAAAACAGATACTCAACAGCAACAGCTTACAAAGGATAAGTAAGTTGCTTTTCTAAGTATCAAAGGTATACGACAACAGGAAAATGCATTTTATGAGGTACAGATGATTAACAAACTAGAACTACTCAACAAAATTATAAAATTGGAAGATTTAACACACAAATAGGAAGAGAAACTTCCTTAAAGTGACATTTAAGCTTTGCCAGCAATAATCTCATGCAGTAGTAACAGAAGTTTTGTGATATGGCATCTGGATTTCTCAAAATAGCACTTACATTGCTGGTAGTGAAAATAATCCAAACTCTAAGGCATATCTGCATCCAAAAGAGGAAAGCCTTCCCACATCTTCTGAGCCACAGGGGGCATGGCAGGAGGGTATTCTAACTTGACAGCACTAACATTATCATGTGGTACTAACCACCATGTCATGGCACTTGGTGATATCGTTTACTGGGCATCATGGTGTTCTGTCAAAGGTTGGACTTTATGATCTTGGAGGTCTTTTCCAACTTTAATGGCTCTATGATTCTATTTCATAAATTAAGAACTTTTCAGTTCCATACCTCATGGTAAAGGGGCCTACAAGGGAATCAGAGAGGGACTCTGTGTTAGGAACTGCAGTGATAGGACAAGGGGGAATGGGTTCAAACTGAAGGAGGGAAAGTATAGGTTGGATATGAGAAAAAACGTTTTTCCTGTGAGGTTGGTGAGACACTGGCACAGGTTGCCCAGGGCTGTGGTGGCTGCCCCAACCCTGGTGGTGTTCAAGGCCAGGCTGGATGAGCCTTGAGCAGCCTGATCTAGTGAGGACGTGTCCCTGCCCAGGGCAGGGGGGGTTGGGTGGAGATGATCTGTAAGGTCCATTCCAACCCCTAAAATTCTGTGATTCTCATGGTAAGAGTACTTAATCGTTGAAATGCAAAATAAAGACATTACAACCCAAACCATTGCAAATACATGAAAATTAAGTTCACTGTTGCATAAAAATCAGAATTCTTAACATCTGCAAAGATTCCTAGAAGAAAGAAATTCCCAATTTTCAAAGGGATTACTGAAAATACAGCTTTTAGTGAAAAAGTGCAAGTTTCCTTGTGTAATCCCTTAAGCACCATGCCAGGCACACTGACATGAGAGGAACTCTTCACAGTCTTAGTGCAGCTTGTATTTAATTCTTATTTAAAATGGAAATGACAAATCAAAAAGCCACTATTTTGTACTTATTTTTACTACTGACTATATAGTTGGTTACCTTTCCCCCCCCTTTAAGCAGGGATATTAACAACAGCTCTCTCCTCCTGCTACTGAGTTTATTCTCAGCTGCATGAATAATCACTGCATAATTTATTACCCTCTGTAATCCATGTGAACATTTATTTTAAGAATTCTGCCTAACCTCCATTCTGTCAATTCTTGCTACTGCAACTCTGGCAATTCCTCAACTGGTTTTTTCATTTTCCAACTTTTAACATCATAGCAAATATCCAAGCCACTGAGGCTTTTGAAATCCTAGCTGCTGTATTGAAGTTCATCACAAAGACATAAGGAACATTACTGCACAGCACAGCACTAAATACCCCACCTCATGCCCAGGGGGCAAGAGAAGAAGGCAGCAGCAAGTTGTTCTGAGTCCCTGTGTTCCCATGCAAGGTGCCAGGAGATGAATCTGGTTTCACTCAGCAGATCACGAGCAGGTCCTCTGTAAGCAGCAAGGCCACACACCACTGACAGACTGAATGAGGACATGCTTTTAATTCATAAACAACTTGAGGTGGAGCTGAGATTGCATAACTTCTTTTATTTTTTGTCCTAAATGAGCACTTGGAACTAAAAATAATTCCCAAACCATTTCATATTTCAAGGTAGCAATGACAATGTGAACGGTGCTTACCTAAATTCTACACTATACGTCAAAAAATGCATACAAAAGCATCAGAAAGCAAATATGCTGCAGATCTGGAAGTAAACTACACAAAGGCTGCTTATTTCCTATGGAGTTTTTGATACCTTATGCTAAGAGACAGCAAGATTTTACTTGACTCAGATGTTCTCTGGAGGAAAGGATCATCAAGAACAATCATCTGTACCTAATATTCCACTCTAGGAGAATGTTTTCTTCCATTTTTAACCAAGAACCCAGTATATGCTCATTTCTTCTATTTGCCTTTATTTCCCTCTAATTCTTTGATACAGCTTTTTGCTCCTTTACTATTTCTTGATTTTGTGATGAATACATATTTACACGATAGGATCAGGAACAAAGGACCAACTCTAAAGAAAAGTCACCTACATCACACAGATGCTATAGCTGCTGTCAATTCAGAGCGTGGCAAAATCCAGGAGGGATTGCTTTTAATCCCAACAGTGTCAACAGAGAAAGTTTGACAGCATTTACCAAAGGAAACCAGCCTTTCATAGCCCCAGGCATGCTGTGAACACACTCGTGTTGCAAGAGAGCTTCACATACAGACAGGAGAACTGTGTTCTCCGTCCACCTTTGAAATTCTATTTTAGCAAGTTGCTCTCCAAGCCCCTACTAGTTCACATGACAAATACTCTCTGTGCTCACCCCCATGGCCTCCATCAGAAGGTAGTAAAAAACCAAGTTAGCCACAGACTTCAAAGCAGTGACACAGATTAATGCAGGATAACTCTCCTGAGTAATGATTTACCTAACAACCTCATCAACTAATGCATTCACCTGCACACAATCCTTCTTTATGAGAAGATTTTGCTATGAAATCATGTTCTGGTTGACCTTGTCAGTCCACTGACTGTACCAAATTTACATGTAACGAAACCTCAAACGAGACACTACAATCAAGACCACGTTAAGTGATCTTCTTCCTACTGCAAAGTCTTCAAGCACTGAAAAGACCTCCTCCTGTATTCTTCCCAAACCCTGGAGCACTAAAACGAGGTGGCAAACCCCAGAACATTTCTAGTGACATCTATTGTCCAGTGCTGAAAGTGGCACCCAGAAATAAAGGTCTTCAAAATTTGAAATAACAAAACAACATTATTTACTGCAAAGACGAGTTCTGATGATTAACACTTCCCATCTGAATGCAGAACCTCATCTTTATTCAATTACATTACATCTTTTATCCTGGCTGGTTTTCCAGTTTGTTAGATTTCTTTTGAATTTTAATCCCATCATCCAACATGCTCGTAATTCTTTTTGTGCTGATGTTACTGGCAGATAAATAAGTATAAATACATAAATTTTGTCTTCATGGTCATTAATAAAAATACTGTAAATACCACTGGATGAGCCAGACCTCTGTGGGACTCCATCCTTCCCTTCTGGCAATATTACAGGCATGTTTTTCTAACAGGTTTCACTTACCAGGGGGTACTGCCAAACCCCTGCTACAGGCAGGTCACAGTGTGCAGCTTTTATTTCCTTTATAAAGGCCTTTTGCCATGCCATGGGAAAAGCTCACCAATCTTTTTGCCCTCTATCAGTATTTCAATGACACAGCTAAAAAAGGACAATCAGGACACTCCCACACACTCAAACGGAAAAGAATCATCTCATTGTGACTCAGATTCACACCAGACAAATTCAAGTCCCAAATATAAAACCTCAGAAAAAGTTTCACTGCACCATCCTTTGTTTTAGATACTGCAGGAGAAAAAACTCGTAGCAATCCTTATCTTTCTGTCAGCCTGACCTAAACACCAGGTATTTATTTTTCCAATATTTTCTGTAAGTACTTGCCTGCCTGACAACCACTCCCAGCACTCAAAATCATTTTAAAGATGCTTTCTTTAACAGAAAACTTCCACATTTAGAGTTCTCTTCAGTGCTTTGTGAAAACATGATTCATTTTTTTCCCAGAAAAGCTGCTCTGAAGTTCTTGTGGAAAGACTCCAACATATCATCTGTCTAAAGTTTTTAACTGAAATTGCCATTTGATTCCAATGGGAATGAGGAGATACCTTCAGAGCAGGTATTAATTATATCTCTGCAAGAAGAAATGAAAAAATGGACACAGAAGCAAAACCACCAAGGCAGAGGGCAAAGACAACAGACTGAAGATCTGACAACATCCAACCCCTCAACCCCTTAGTCACCAGGAGTAAAAGTGCACTTCAGTTAGGACTCCAGAACTCACAAACAGTGAAGAGATGAACAAACTCCATCTGCCAGGGAACAGAAGACATCCTCATTCTG
Organism: Acanthisitta chloris; assembly: GCF_000695815.1. Taxonomy (NCBI): domain Eukaryota; kingdom Metazoa; phylum Chordata; class Aves; order Passeriformes; family Acanthisittidae; genus Acanthisitta; species Acanthisitta chloris. The sequence goes on along the minus strand of NW_008676517.1, from coordinate 44,376 downwards.
AGCTCTGCATCACAACTTGAGCCCATGGCACAAGTAAACTGATAATGACCAAATGTGACAAACAATAACCAAAATATGCTATTTTTAAAACCTGGGTCAGTGAGGTTGGATTTTTTTTTCTTTTGTGTGGTTGCTGGTTTTGGTGGGTTTTGTTGTCTTCTTTTAGTTTGTTTTTTTTTTTTAAATTTTGGAGCATCACTAGAGTCAGAGCCCAACAGAGCAGGGGAAACTCCCAGCTCCGACACGAGGCCCCTGTGACCCCAACCAAGTGACTGTGTCTATCACCTGGGGAGATTTCTTCAACCCATAAACCCTCCATCCCTGTTTCCCTGCACACTGTCCCTCTGAATCACCACTAATACTATTTGTGGCTGCTCCTAATCTGTTCCCCTGACAGCTGGATCACACCTTGTGCTGAGTCGCTTTGAGCATTAACTATCTCACACGAATATTTAACAACTGCCTATAAATACACCTCAGTTACCTCCTCCCCTTGTCAAAATACACTGTTTAAATGTAAAAAAATCTGTACCTCAACAGGTTTTGTTTTGACCTCAGATCCCCACATGACTAAGTGCCAATAAGAACTGATATTCTGATAATAGAAAAGCATGACTGTATCACAAGCCCTTAAAAGCTGCCTGACATAAATGAAAGAAGAGAACTTACCTGCTGGCAAGGAAGGTCTTGAAATATCTGTAACAATAAAGAAATACATTTAGAAACAGAAGAAAAAACAGCTCTACAATTGCATTGGCCTAATCACTTTTCTGCAAGGCTGTACTTGTTTAATAAAGCACATTATCTGAAGCAATTTGCTGGCTGCCAGGCATGACACCTGCAAATCAAAGGCATTTTCCTTGTCTCACCCTGTTCATTAACAAGATTATGCTCTGCTCACCTAGCTGAAGGACAAAGATTATACTGCAAGGCAATGAGTGTAATTACTGCAGCAGAATACAGGTCACTACACACAAATTAACTGTTACATACAGATTTCAACATCATCACCTACAGAATTTCAGAGTTCAGAGTGTCAGGGAGAGTCTTTGAATATGAAGAGGACATTACTATATGTTTGCTTTGTTCTTCAATCTTTAGGTAAAAGGCAGCCAAGCTTCCAAATGGATCAGCATAGAACACAAGGAATAATACTAAAAGATGCCTGATTTTTGCCCCTGAGGCCCATGAGACACAGTTGCTGAACATTTTTATAGTAAATGCCAAGGCTGTCTTGAGCTGCAATCAACTCAACCATGACCACTGGCTCAGAGTCCAAACAGATAATACTAAAAATTACCACCTAAAGAAAATATACACTAAATGTTCCTTAATAGGTAATTATATAATTAATTCCTTCTGCCTGCTTTTCATACAACTACTTGTCATCTCAGTACACATGATCATAACTGGAACTTGAGGTGCCCATCAGAGTTCAGCTCAGAAAGGAGAACACACAAAGAACTAGAAAAAGAATTACTCAAGTCTGTAAGGATGAGGACTGGGGACACACATCAAGGGGTTAATGAAAGCTGAAATAAATACAAGTGGGGGGGAATGAGAAAGGGGAATCAGTAAAACAAATGAGAAAAAAAACCTGACCTGAACCTAAGAAAAAGGTCTGCAGAGTTATTTGGTTAAAGGAAACAGCAATGTTGAGTAATAAACTGCCATACTGGGTACAAAATCCACATGGAAACTGAACTTTAACCATAGGTGCAGCAACTGAAACAGATGCAGAGATTATCAGGGCAGATGGTCACTGCTTTGCTACCTATTAGAAGAAATAACGAGGCTTAATAAATTTATTAGCCCAGCTCTCACCAACAGATTGTTAACATGCTTTCATTTACAGTCCACGTCTGTGTCCAGAACACATGACAAAACTTGAACACCAAAGAGAATTACACCTGAAATTTAAAGGCAGCCTACTCAAAATTTCCAAAATGAACTGTACTTCTCTGAGGAGGTGATGGAACAGCAACACAAAGCTGAAACACACTTAAAGCACAAAATGAAAATTGCAACAGGACACCACACAAAACCCCAGAGCAAACTCTGCGTGCCTTAGTCTGGTAGAACACAAAGTTTAATAAGATAGTAAGGAAGATTCAAAAGATGCTAATTGTGCTGTCTCCTTAGAAACAAAACCATCTTACATGCAAGAAATGCCCTGAGACAGGAAAAACTCAGCCAAGGAGATGAAGGAACCTGCAAGGAGCAAAAAACTCAAGTTGCCTCTTATACCAGCTCCTCCACAGAATCCAGATCTGCACACATGGAATGGAGTTTTCTTCCATCAGAAAGAGATTTCACAGTGACCATTCAGAAAGTTAAATGCAGATTAATGTTGTATTTTCTCTTTTCTGTTTAGATGTTTAACAGTCTCCACGCACTTTTTTTCTTAAGTCACCAAAAAAATCCTGATTGTCACTAGGCTACACAATACAAACAAGTGCAGCCACCTGAGTAAAACATCTCAAACTGTGGATTAGAAAATACCATGTTACCTTAATTTTCCTACAGTAATGGAAACTAATATCTAAATTCCATTTATAATTAACAACTATTGAAAATTTAAGTTATTACAAAAACTTACAAACTGCATTAAAATCTTCTAATTGTTGTTGTATTGGGAATGTTTTATCACAACATCTATTATTCTTGAAGTAGATTATTTGGTTACATGTGCCTACACAACAGATTTCATTAAAATAATGGTAAACATAACCACTAGAAAAATATATTATCATATATACACAGATAGGCAGAAAAAAAAAGCCATTTACATCCCAGGAACTTAGCCATGTGATTTCAACACCTCCATGGAAATCTCTGCAGCTAAGATACAACACACACTTTTAACTTCAGCAAGACCTGATCATATTGCAGTGCTTGTCCCTGTAACACCTGAGCTGCTGTTTCTGCTGTGAGCTCTCCCTGACAGCACTCACACAGATCCTGTTACCACCATGACATACCCAAATGGGGCACCCACACCACCAGCACTGCTGCTATATTTAACTCCAACACTGTAAAGATTCCTCACTTCCATGTTCCACTGCAGATTTGTTCCCTAAGTGCATGAACTGAAGAGATGCTGCACCTCTGGGACAGGTACACTGAACAGCCTCCTGCAATTACACATTCCTCTATTACAAGTCAGTGTAAGAGACTGTTTGCTGTGACTGAGCAGCACTTGATTTCAAAACAAGTCAGACAGAAGAAATTGAAGCCTGAAGGTCATATGAGTCTACTCAAACCTGCATAAATGCACTTAGCAAGTCACTAGTAGCATGTTTTTTCAAGGATTTCCACTATGCACCTTTATAGGTTGATGTATATTAATTCTGGCAAACACCAGCCACTGCAGAAATATCACAGAATTTAAGAGTTGGAATGGATTTTACAGATCATCTAGTCCCAACCCCCTGCCATGGGCAGGGACATCTCCCCAGTAGATCAGGTTGCTCAAGGCTCATCCAGCCTGGCCTTGAACACCACCAGGGTTGGGGCAGCCACCACAGCCCTGGGCAACCTGTTCCACGCTGAACAGCCCCAACTCCCTCAGCCTGTCCTCACAGGGGAGATGCTCCAGTCCTCTTAGCAACTTCGTGGCCTCCTCTGGACTTGCTCCAACAGTTCCATGTCCTTCTTGTGTTGAGGACACCAGAACTGCACACAGTATTCCAGGTGGGTCTCACGAGAGCAGAGTAGAGGGGCAGAATCACCTCCCTTGCCCTGCTGCCCACACTCCTTTGGATGCAGCCCAGGATTCCATTGGCTCTCTGGGCTGAGCTCACACTGCAGCTCCTGCTGAGCTTCTCATCCACTGTCACTCCCAAGTCTTTCTCCTCACTGCTGGTTATATATCAACTCGTAACAGCTCAAACGGAATAAATGCTGTTAGGATTCCAAAGAGAAAAGTAACAATTCCACTCCTTTGTGTATCCAGACACCACAACAGTGAGTGAAATGCTCATTACCTTCATGCACTGCTATTAGCTGCAGAGTCACTTCTGGAACTTTTACTCTTGGGTCTACCATGTCTCCCCATAGCACTCATCTTTTCTGGCTTCACTTTATTCTCCAAATATAGTTTTTCATTTAATATCTAACACTGAACAAAGATGAGTGGATTCTGGCAACACTTTCAAAACTTTGATCACTGAGAAGTAAACAGTAAACATTTAGGTAGCTACTCATCTTGGACTGCATTTACACACTTGTCTTCTTTACTCTGTAAAATTTCCCCCTTTTTCAAGCACATTACAGCATTTCTGTCTCTAGAGAGGAGAAATCCAGCCCATGCCGAGATATGAACAGAAAGAAACCAAAACAGGATCCTAACCTTGTTTGTGACTAAAAGGAGAGACTTGAGAGCATTTTGGGAGCTGTTCTGTTGGTGAGGATTCCCTCACATGATGCCTGGGCTGACTTTTCTCCTACAGCTCAGTACCTGAATGTTTGTGAGTTCTGCCACACAAACCATGTGAACCAAATCAATTCTATCTGCTCCCACGTAGTTCTTCAAAGTGAAATCTAAAATGAATCAGATTTCATGCACTTCTGCTCCTACTGATCCTTTCAAGGGAACATTGATGGTCTGTGTTTATGTTCTTACATATCTCACTGTGCTAATAGGCAGGGAGCAAACTGCCAGTTTGAATAGGCAGAAAGAAAAACAACTTTCACACCATATTCTCTACAAACTTTGACATACTTTTACAAAGTTAACCAGTTCTCAGGGAAAACTGGCTTTATCCCATATAGATATTGGGAAGATGGAGCAGATGGCCTCAAGAGCTCCTTTCCAACCAAGGTTTCTGTAATACTGTACACAGATAACTCTAACAGACCAGGAAACAAGCTGTAATGACATTAGAGGTGCTACAAAATTAAAAAGTTCCTCAGCCAAAGAAAACTTGCCAAGTAAACCAATTATGTACATGAATTCACTGACAAGCAAAACCAATTTTTAAAGAAAGATAACTACAATTACTTCTATATGCACTGAGATGGTTTTGGGCAGTACAGTCCTCAAATAGGCTTTGTCATCCCAGCACCAATAGTTTTTCCTATGTTTTATGGATGCCCTGATGACCAGATCTCATATTAAACTATGCATTTTACATTGCAGACTTTCACAGAATGTTTTCTTAGAAATGGAACCACTGCTTCAAATTTTCCTTCCAAGAGTAACATCTCATCATTGAAAACAGGAATATTTTGTGAGCTTCCTATTCCTGCCTGAAGGTAAAATAAGAATATGGCTCCATGGACAAGTCCAGAGGCTCAGACTCTTGCCCCATCTGTAGCACTGATCTCCTTCCAGAGCTGTGGTAAGCAGCAGACCACAAGAAATGTAATCCTGTCCTCCTGCAGCAGGAGCTGGCTGGCTCTAACCTAACAGTATTCCCTTGAAATTAATTCAGATATTCAGTTCATGAGCTGATCTCTCATTCCAGTGAAGAATAAAGGCTCACAGCACATGAGGAACCACAAAGCAGTCTCCAGGAAGCCAAGCAGCACATGTCATCAGACAACAATCCTTCCAACGGAACGAGGAGTATCACACACTCCACCTAGGATGCAATTTTCCTATTTATCTATGGTACCAAAAAATGTAGGAATACAGACACATATTCAGCCTTTAGCCCTTGTGTGACTGATGCTGAAGGATATCTTAGAGGTTGGCTCCAACGACCTGGAAGTCTCCCTTGCCATACTCTCTGGCTGGCTAAAAAGGCAGCTGGATATTCCTCCAATCTTTAACGAAGCTGAGATCTCATTGTCTGTGGCAAAATATTTTTCTCTTTGAAAGAGCAAATAATCAAACAGAAAACACGAGCCACCTTTCAACAAAAATGCTTTGTAAAATTACATTTGTTGAGAAACTCAAGGATTTATCCATAACCATCCAATCTGTTGAGCAAAGACCTTGGACATACAATGAATCCATCCCCACAGCAAACCCGTTAAGGAGAAGCTATTAAAGAGTTTTGCAATATGATTAAAAGATTGCATAAACCACTGATTGCACTGCTTCATACATGCATTTTTTTCCCTTCAGCATTAAAAGTTCATCTCTTAATTCTAACCTACATCTAACCTACTTCTAATTCAGCAATCTGCAGGGCTGAATATTAACAACCTTTTATTATATCATTTCACATTAAGGCAATTTTAGGGCAATTTTCAAGAGCGACTCTTTGTGTATTAGCTATGTAGAATGAGAGGCAGAAGGGGCTCACTGTAAAGACCTATTTTCTCTAAACATTTGATTATCCTTATGAGTCTGTAAATGTTCAAACTATTTTTGCTTTCAGTAGCTCTCCTGAGCTGCTAACACCAGTACCTGACACAGTATTTATATGTCAATCATAACAGCACTAAAAATACCATTTGCTTACTTAGATGGAGTTTTTTCCCCCTATCGACTTATTTATTGCATTTGCCTTAGGCACAGCAGCAGCTGAACATCCAGCATTAACTGCAAATCTTCATCTGTTGCCCTGGAGAGAGGTGGAACAGGACAATTATAGGACAGATACCTCCACCTACTAAAGTTGCCAACAATTCTTTGTGCTTTGGCCAGATCAGAATAAGCCCAGCATACAAAGCCACACATCTTGTGTTTACAGCCCTATTTCACAGGAGATCCACGTTGCACTGGAGTCCTTTATTATCCTGGTTTAAATCTTTGCTTCAGCTGCAAGTATCTGCAGTAATGATTTAATGCTTTCATTTCTGCCTGCTGAAAAGGTTAACGAGCAAGCAGCTGAGAACCAACTACTATGGGAAACGTGCACAGCCTGTGTTATGCTTTTGAGAAGTTCTGTTTAACCAGTTACTAGTTTTCAGGCAAGCTGCTGCCTCCAGGACAAAAGCAACACAAAATGAAGACAAGGAAAAAAAATGAGAGGACCAACTGACCAACTGCACAGAACACTAAGGGTTTTTACAAATTATATGTTTGGCTGATAAAACAGGTACTAGGCACATCTCCAGTGTGATCAGCACCACGTCTGCCATACCTCAAACAGCTTTCAATATGCTGAAGAATTGTGATATTACACCAACTCACTTATCCTGTACCTCAGGAACACTTCCAGTTCACATTTGCTTCCATAGTTTGTCGATTTGTTGCCAGTTAACTGTTGCATTCTTCTCACCTTCCCAATCTTCTGTTGTTACCAGCTTTCCTCTTCCCACCCACCAGGATTTAAAAGCAAAATCAATATTTAGTTTCCTTACTTTATAGGATCTATAAACAAACATCACTCAACAGTTTCCAGTTTCCCCTCTCCCACTGGAACTCCTCCTAAACCACTCTGCTTATGGGTCTTAAACAGTAATTTCTGAAATTGAGAAATTCCAAACTCTGATTAAGACCCTGAGAGCAATCCACGTGTTTTCCTCCATCTCAGCTGAACTCTGCCCTGAACTCTACTTGCACCTGGAAACTTCAAATTCATTTACACCACATCACTGAGCATGACCACAGAGTTATCTATCCAGGCACCGGGAGCCAAATTTTAGACCAAATACACTGAACAGTAGGACATTAAATGAAAAGTTCTGGTGGAATCTACATTTAAGGAGGTTAGGAAGAGCAAGAGAAATTACTCAATCATTACTCAGGGCAGGTGGGATCAATCTCATTACACACTGAGTTACAGAACGTGCAGTATCTAAGCAACTCAGATAAAGAATTTGTTCTTAGTATCTACACAAGTACTATATATACCTTTTGCCTATGGGGAAGAGAGGTGTGGAGAGAGAAACAGATGGAGTAGTTCCCCAAGAATTGATTTTATTCAGCATTATGAAATGGGTGAGATCTTCAAGTCTGCAGGTGACATTCAGCTGTTATGGCTAGGCAAAAGTCATGTCAGTCTGGGGGAAAATCAACAAGGACCTCACAAAATGAAGCTGTTAATAGACAGCAGACAGACTTCAACACAGAGCTATGATGTAATGCATCTAGGGGGAAAAAATCTGAGCAATACCTCCTTAACCACTTAACACTTGCACTTTCTCCAGTTCCAGCTGCGGGAGGAAGGCTGAGTCACTGTTTTCTCTGAAATCATCAGCTCACACTGCAGTAGTTGGCCAAAGGCAATAAAGCATTGTGTCTCATTAGGAAGGGTACTGAAAACATGGTACTTACACATATTACTGTGCAAAACAACAGAGCAATCAACATGTTGTGTCCAGTTTTGGTTTCTGTACCAGCAGGAATCCCAAGTGGAGGTAGATGTGCTTAGAGCAGGGCAGCTGAAGTGATGTAGGGATGGAGCAGCTGCCAAGTAAGGACAGATTACCAAATCTGGGGCCTCTCAGCTGGGAGGACACGAGGCTCACAGTGAATATGATCACAGCTTTTAAATGCAGGGGAGGGAAGAAGGGGGGGAAAAAAAACCCAGAAAAAAGCAAAGCAAATCAATGCAGCACCACCATTCATTAAACCCTGTCTGTATGAGTAGCAGGGAACATGAGGAAACTACTGGAGATTACGCTGAAACCAGTAAGAGTGCCTCTCTACAGCTGGCAGTGAGCTGCCTGAAGTTCCTGCAAAAAAACCCTGGACATGCTCCTGTGCACTGGTGGGCTGGACAACTGCTGGTCTCATTCAGCAGCATCTCTTGTATCAGCAATACTATGGCAGTGATAGTTCCCTGTGCTCAGCACTGCTGAGGTCACACCCCAAATCCTGTGCTCAGTTCTGGGCCCCTCACTTCAAGAAGGACATTCATGGCAAGAAAGACATTGAGGTGCTGGAGCATGTCCAGAGAAGGGAACAGAGCTGGGGAAGGGTCTGCAGCACAAGTCTGATGAGGAGCAGCTGAGGGAGCTGGGGGTGTTCAGCCTGGAGAAAAGGAGGCTCAGGGGGAACCTTATCACTCTGTACAACAACCTGAAAGGAGGTTCTAGCCCAGGGTGGTCAGTCTCTTCTCCCAAGTGAAAAATGACAGGACAAGAGGAAATGGCCCCAAGTTGTGTCAGTGGAGGTTTAGATTCAATATTAGAGAAAATTTCTTCATGGAAAGGGTTAGCAAGCACTGGCACAGGCTGCCCAGAGCAGTGGTTGAATCACCAACCCTAGAGGTATTTAAAAGACACATGGATGTGGCACTTAGGGACACAGTTTAGCTGTGGCCTTGGCAGTGCTGGACTGATAGTTAGAATCAACAATCTTAAAGGTCTTTTCCAACTAAAATGACTCTATGATTCTTGTGTTCTTCAAGCCCCTGTCATGGTTCTGTGAAGATGTGGAACAGTCACGAGCTTAGGCATCACCTGTAAGAATCCCTACCCAGTCAGAAGTGCTGTTCTAAGAATACATCAGCTACACAATAGCAATGTTCTTATCCTTTAGTGACTTACAGCAAAAGGAGACACGTTTAACTCTGAACAAGCCCAGGAAACTTCAAAACCACTTCATATGTTTAAGGAGGGACATGTGTGCTCTGGAAATGGTTCAGATCTATCAGGAGTATCTCCAGTCCTACAACCTGTGATCACGTAATCCTGATAGAAATATTGTGACATTTTATGACCATAACAATTCAGGCCCTCAGGCAAGCTTAGGGAAAGCTGTAGACACGCACTCCAAACGTGACTGCCTAGCCCCCATTTGTGCTACAGAGTGCTTGTTCTTAAAAGTGACAGCTTTAGTGGATTTTTTCCCCAAAAACAGTCTTGACATGGCTTGCTGTGATTGAAACTCCCTTGTCATTTCCCACGATGAACTCCTGACACGCAGTGTGCCACGAGTCACCCACACCTTCAGAAGGGGACAGGATTTTGTAGTTCCTGCACTGAAATACAAATTCTCTCTGCATGTCAGTGAAGCTGGTTTGTGCTCTAGGTACGACAGGAACGCTGCAAGGAGATGCTTCAGAATGTAAAATAAATGTGTTTCCAGGTACAGAAATGAATGCCAAGGATACAGCCAAGAATGGGAGAGAAGGAGGAGAAAATACTTCAGGCAAAATATGAATAAAATTCAAACAGAGCTACACATCCCAGACCACAACGCAAGACAAAACAGCTTTCTTGGGTGGTGTTTTGGGGGGTTGAGGTTTTGTGTTGTTTTTAAAAGGGATAACTAGTTAGAAAGATTTAGACTAACAGACTAACAACATTAAAAAAAACCACCCAAAGTTTCTTTTTGGAATACTAGAACAGTGTTTTGCAAGTTTTTGGTGGTTTTTTTGTTTTGTTTTACAGACATTCTTAGAAAGTTGGGCAAGTCATTTCCTTTCAAGTTTCACCACTGTAAAATTATGCTGTTTCCATGGTTCTGGCCCACACATGGATTCCATTGTTACAGCAGTTTTTTGCAGAAGGTAGAATTAAAGTTTTAAGTTTTCCTTATTTGAAGTCACAGAATATTCAAGATGAGTGAAAGAGGGTTGAAGATAATCAATGCAGCCAACATGGAGCAAGGGAGAAAAAGTTTTAAAGAGCCTTCCAGTAAAGAACACACACACAAAGTAGTTTGTCACCAGTTTAACAGAAGATTATCACCTTGGCACATACATTGTGCTTACCTAAAAAATAAAGGGTCTTAACACTTGCAACCATGAAAAGACTAACTTAGTGCCTAAGAAATAACATGTTTTACTGATCTCAATGGGATTACTCCAAGGCATTCACAGCCAGCTTGGTAGCAGCTGCACAAGTTTTGTCCTGCACAGAAACCTGCTCTGATAAACAAGATGAAGCCTACTTGCAACAAGAATACTGATGTTTTCTTAGACCAACAGTGAAATTATGGATGGAGAAAAATTTTGCTGCAGCTAGAGCTTGATCTCAAAGTGAAGCACAACCTCCCTGCACAACAAATGGGCATTTCCACAATGGCTATAGCTATTTACAGCCAGAGCTACAGAAGCTGAAATTAGCTCTCCAGCCAGACATGACAGGTTTGAACCCTAACCATGTAAGAAATAAGAGAACTGAGGACAGCACACTCAGTGTGCTAAACAAATATCCACTAAATTCACCACATGCATGAGGAACTCCTGTAATGTCATCTTGCTCTTTCAGCAAGTCTTACACATCATCTTAGGGACACAGGTTACAACACTTCCAACTATTTTAGTGTTTGGAGGCACAATGTGCTGCAAAGAGTCATTCTGGTGGGTTGGTTTGTTGGTATTTTTTTAATAAGAAATCAAAAAAGCTTTCCAAAACTGTGGCTACTAAGGAATATTGTTTCAAGAACCATCTAGACTGAGTTATTTGTCAAAGAACAGAGGAGACACAAGGCACAGAGAATCAGCAAGGAGATAAAACCAAACATTATTTCTAACATTACACAAGAGTATGTGATTCTTTGTAAACCAGAAAGACACAGAGTCTACCTCAGGGTGTAAACAGGAATCTAGGGGTAACAGAAATAAAGACAACAAGTCAGAAAAGGGCAAGAGAGTCATTATAGAGCAATATATTATGCATTCATCTAAACTGACACCACTATTTTTTCTTGCTATGTTGCATGACAGCAGTAGTTGTGTTAGGTCAGTTCCCTCCTCCCCTCCACAAGGCAGATGCACCAACAGAAATAAGAGAAAAATCTTTTCCCCAGCTTCTCCTCTGCTTATCTGTCCCTTTTTAATACAGTTTTCCAGATGGATAAGAGACAGAGAACGAATTAAGACAGCAAAAAAGATGACCAGGGAGGAATCACAGGCAGAAAAAAAAAAAACAAAACACCAAAAGAAAGATACACACATACATCAGGACAAAGAAACAAAAAGACATGACTGACAAAACTGTATTATGAAGGAAAAAAAGGAGAGAGTGGGGGAACAAGACTGCAGACAGGAGAATTGCAGTACACAACATGAGACAAGCTTTCTTCTCCTAATTGGTTCTGTCGTGTAGCCGTCGGAGAGCGACTCGTGTTAAGGGAAACCCCCAACACGTCTGTGCTCTGCAAGAACATGATCAAACAAGAGACCCAGTTGGTCTGACAGAACACAACACGTGTGCAACTTCCATATTCCGTTTGCTGCGACTTCCAAGCTTGGCCATTACTCCTGTTGGCAGAGGGAGCAAGGCAAATAGTTTGTCTCTAACACAGCACCAAGCGACGCCAAGCGTGTATGATTAATGGATTCTCACATCCACAAACCCACTGAAAAATTTCAGCTTGGCATCATTAAGATTCTATCAGCCCTGAATTGCAATTTAAGATAGTATTTTTCGCCTTAATCTGCTGCTCTATTTAATCAATTTAATGCACAGTAAAAACTTAATTTGACAAAATTGAAAGCATTATTCCTCCGTGCCTGTGGCATGAAAGAGATTAAGACCACCAGAAATACTTGCAGAAAGATTTAAGATTCATTACATGTTGGGTGGCAGATAAATATTAGATACACTATAAACTCTAAGTCTAAATGCTGTGGGTTTTAGTTAACGCTGCAATTACCCCCCAGCAGCTAACCCCAGTCATGCTTCCCACACAAACCATGACTGCGATTTTTAAAGTCAGAGCTCCTAAAATATTATTTCATACAACACTGACAAACTCCACAGGCACTAGGGAGGAAGAACAAGGACAGCAAAGGCAACTCTTGATTTATATCTACTTTACACCTCCTGTGTAGGCTCCAGGTTGGATCAAGGCACAGGTCCAACCAGAACACGTTCTAGGTCCTTGATGTCCCAGATGAGATAACCAGCAGCTTACAATCCTCCCCAAAATTTAGGAAGGTTCAATTCAAACTAGTTAGATTAGAAATACCAAATGGCAATGACAGATGCTGCTGTGTAAGGAGGTCTGGAGGTGCACACAGAACGTTCTGATGCTCCAAGTGAACACGTGTCAGAGGAGACACATCGAGCCAGCCCTGCAGGCAGCCCCAGAGCTGGAGGAACCCCAGTGGTCCTGGGGTGAGGCTGGAGCTGGTGCTCCAAGGAGCAGCTCTTGTCATCTCAGGGCCAAGACTACAGCCTGACTGCACTACTTCACTGTCAAATGAACACTTCTGCCTTCAGGGCTGTCAAACCAATTTTCCTCACAAATAACTAACAAGCCAATTGGTGGAAAGGAATCCTGACGGCGTGTTGCTCACAAAGCACTCACTGCTTTCTTAGCTAAGAATCACTAAGACTCTTAGTAACTCTGACTGGCCTCAGAAGTATTTAAGTACTACAGAGCATTACAACTTTATTTTAAATGGATTTTAAGTCTACCATGATTTTGTACCTAGACACGACTTCTTAGAAAAAAAAAATTATCCAATACAAAATGCATCTACTATTAAAAAGTCTGAAATTTGCTATTTCTGCTGCTGATGTTAAGAACCAGTGCTGCTTCACTTGAAGAGTAGTCACATGTCTCAGTAACAGCTTTTTCCATTTACGCAAAGGGATCACACAGTGTATACATTTGTACAATTACATCTTACTTCAGCTGGCTTTGTTGATATAGAAAATGCAATACTGATGGTGAATACATACACTGCTGATGTCTAACAATTCCTTACCAGCAAGCCAAGCTAGCTGGAGCATAAAGAAAATCACGACGCAGTCCTTTCAGAATAAACAGAAAAGAGCTACAAATACCCTAATTATATAAGCATATTTGGTATAGCCCTGTGTGGGCTGGACTCAGTGAACAACTATTTTTTGCACAAAGATAAGAATTCAAAACCACAAAGAAGAGTACAGGAGAAATGTGGGGTTTGCCTCAGCAAGGAGTGCTGGGAGGCAGTAAAACGTAAATCTTTTGTACCACAATATAATCCCTAAGAAAGTACAGCAACAGTACTAAAGCCTAAACCAAGAAAAACATCGTTAAGCTTTTTAAAGTCTTCGCTGATATTGTAGTTTATTTGTTATCCCACCATTGCACAGGACTTAAAAGACAACACCAGCTCACCTCTTCTGTTATTTCAGAAAAAGATAAATTATTTGAGGATTAGTCTATAAAAAGCTTTTCCATTTCTGATCATTCATTGGGCATGGAAGCAGGGAAGACCAGCCAAAAACTTCTCTAGCTTCCTCTGCTCCTGATCCAGCTTGGACAAAGTCAGATGCCACTGAATCCCACAAGAGTAAGAACAAAGACTGGAACTTGGTCACAGTGATGATCTAGAGCTGAACTGACAGTTGTTTCACGCACTTCCAACCTCAGTAACGTGAAGGTGGTGAACATTTTTTAATTACACTATGATCTAGCTTTCAATTTATCATGGATGATATGTCAGGTACTCTGAGCACACTAAATTATTTAGCATACATTGTAATTGTATCTTCTGTCTCCTGTAATGTGCAGAATACTTATGCAATGGTTATTAAAAAATTTAAATTAAAATGCTGAAAAAACATTGAGTTCAACGAGGTCTCTCGTCCCCAGTCTTCCCTCTCCAAATTGCTGCTGAAGGGATCCTAATACTCACCCTGAAAAATATCATTTGAGTTCAAGCTCGAGGCACAAATGAGAAAGAAAATAGCTTAAGGTCCAAATTAAAAACCTTATTCAAATTTCCAATAATTATTAAAGGGACTCATTTTCAAGCTCTTGAAGATCTAATCAGGTTCAGAGTGGACGTGAACCGAAACTTGCCTGAATACATGACAGTAATTCTGGCACAGAATCATGCAGCTACTGCAGAAGGATGCAGGTATATAACTTATGCACACATCTCTCTTTGCTGATATGGAGAAAGACATCAAATTAAAGAACTGCAGTGTGTACTTACCCCAGTGTCAGCTCTGGTACAGTTAATATTTATTTCGTCATCCTGCAAACTAAGCATTTGTGACAGTACAAAGAATTTCAGGCTGCATATGCTAACAATATGCCACAGAATTGGAATTGGAGTAATTTCTACTTGCATTTGCCTGCTGCAGCCCCACAAAAGAAGAAACGGACAAGTTCTTAATAACAGGACAATGAAAGCTCAGAGCAAACCAGAGGAAGCTCAAAGGACTAAAGAATTATTTTCAGCCTAAATGACAGGGATGTTAACCCTGCTGACACATGAATGCAATGTGAGGAAGTCCATTTATCTCCTTTTTCCCAGTTCCTGAATCAAAGAGTAACAAAAGCCACGAGGCCAGAAGGAAACCTATGGAGTGTGTATCTATATTTATAGTTAAAAGAAAAACCATGGAAATCCTCTAGAAGAACTTGGGGTAGACTGGGCAACTCTGACCTCTCAACTCTTCATGCCACTGGATTAAGTCTGCCAGAGCCATAAAGCATTCCCCTGTAACCCAGCAAGGCTGGACTCAGAATGGTTTGGGTTGGAAGGGAACACTTAAGACCATCTAGTTCCAACCCCCAGCCAAGGGCAGAGAGACCTTCCACTAGCCCAGGTTGCTCCAAGCCCCATCCAACCTGGCCTTGAACACTTCCAGGGATGGAGCAGCCACAGCTTCTCTGGGAAACCTGTGCCAGTGCCTCACCAGCCTCATCCTAACAAATCTCTTCCTCATGTCCAGTCTAACACTACTCTTCCAGTTTAGAACTGTTGCCTCTTACCCTGTCACTACAGGCCCTAGTAAAAGTCTCTCTCTGCCTTTCTCACAGGCCACTTTCTACACTGAAAGGCCACAGAAAGGTCTCCCCAGAGCCTTCTCCAGGCTGAATGGCCCCAGCTCTCTCAGCCTGGCTCCACAGTAAAGGTGCTCCAGACTTTTGAGCATCTTTGTGGCCTCCCCTGGACCCTCTCTAACAGGTCCATGTCTGGTGTTGGTGACCCCAGAACTGGACACAGTGCTCCAGGTGGAGTCTCACATGGGCACAGGGGAGGAGGAGAGTCCCCTCCCCAACCTGCTCCCACAGTGTTTTGCATACAGCCCATAACAGGACAGGTCCATGTCTGGTGTTGGTGACCCCAGAACTGGACACAGTGCTCCAGGTGGAGTCTCACATGGGCACAGGGGAGGAGGAGAGTCCCCTCCCCAACCTGCTCCCACAGTGTTTTGCATACAGCCCAGATCACACTTGGTTCTCTGGGCTGCAAGCAGACACTGTGTAAATACATAATCTTTTAGAGTAGATTCACTTTATTATTTTCCATAGTACAATTATGTGCCTCCCTGATCAACCTACAGGTAAAAAAAAAACCAAACCAACAAGAAAAACCCAAACCAAACAAAAAACTCTACAAGTTTTCCATGGCTGGAGAATCAGCTGAAAACCCCTATCTGGGACCACTCTTCAAGTCCATAGTCTTAAGGCTCTAGAAAAATATTAATTCTTCCTGCTATCTCATTTAGCCATATGAATCCCATTTCCTTACTGGATGTTTTGATAAGCTTTCAGGCTTTTTCTTACCTCAGCAGCCACAAAGATCACTTTTTACAGTGCAAATGAGAACAGAAAGCTTCCTGATGTAAAAAGCAAGACTAAGATGCAAACGAATGGCACAGCAAGGTGTTTAACAGCATACCCAAGACTACAAGACTGCATTACATGCTTCCAACACAATTTTACCTTCTTAAAATAGTAAAATACTTAAACACACTGGTATGAAATACTGAATTTTAAAAATTTCATAATCAAACAACTTTTCTGAGTAGATTAACAATGCATTATTTACAGCACAGCCATGTATTCAACACCACCACAGCGTTCAGAACATCCTTGAGCAAGCAGAAAGCATCATCACCATCACAGTGGTCCCTTTATCCCAACGTCCCTGTAACACTAGCACATCTCATGAACTCATCTGACCTGCTGTGACTTGACTCCTGAGAGCCATTCTGACCAACCCTGGGCCCTGCTCCTCACCACCAGCTGGCAAGAAGCATCACAGCTCCCTGGATGGTTCAAACTTCCAAGTGTATCATGTTTGGGGGATGCCATAGAATGGCAGACATCCAGAGGGAAATCATGCAATCATTTAGGTTGGAAAAGATCTCTGGAATTCATGATCTCAGAGGTCTTTTCCAACCTAAATCATGATTCTATGTGTGCATGCTGCTGTTGGCAGCCTGAAATCAGCAGCTCCATTCAGGTATGGCTTGAAGCTTCTGTCTCTGTGTCAAAGTTTGGTAGGAACCAGCTTATGGCCACAAAAAGTGGAGCAGAGAAAGGATAACAGAGAGATGGCATGCAGCACAAGTCTATTATTTAGGAAACCAAGGTAACAACAGCTAATATTGCCATTAAGAACATGACCACAGAGGGGAAGTGGGGATGTCAGAGGTGTGACTTGTAATGGTTTCTGTGAAGGAAGAAGGGCATCATCTGGTCCAAACTACCTCTAACACAGAACATACACTAAAAGTCTTATCCCAGTGATGTACAACTATAATATACCAGCTACAACTCATTTAGTTCACCTCAGAAAAATCAATACCAAAAGAAATTTCAGGTTCTTCCCACAAAGACTTTTCTAATGAAGACATTTTCACATCTGTCTGTAGACATAAGACCATCTCAACAGGTCTGGCAACTACCTACAGCTCTAAAGTTTAAAGTTTACAGATTAATTAGACATTGCTCCAAAAATCAGTAGGTGCGGGTTTGAGGCTGGGCAGACAGCAGTGAGCTGCCACAATTCATCCTGAGACACCTTCCCAAAGCTCTCACACGACTGCAATAACAGCTAAGTTTTACCTTCCTGAAGTGTCCTACATCCAGAACATGCATTTTTGCCAAGTTGGGCTTCTGAAGAAGTTAATACAAAGAGATCACAAAGTTCCAACTCCTCCATATATTCCTCAAAGTACAAAAATACTAAGCAAGACTCAGAAAATAAGGACTTTATTTATTCTTCCAGGACTTAAAAGCTCCACAGGATTTGACTCCCCATTGTCTCCTCACCCTCCATCCCAAACTCAAAAACTACAGCCATTCACAACGTAAATATGTTGGGTTTGCAGTGGGGGTAAGCAAATGAGTAGTTTTTCTACAAATTGTTTCAGTGACTTGTGCTCCCTTCTGTGCAAATCATTTTATAGACAGTAAAAAATAAAATTATCAATTGCTGGTTGCTGGAGCCAACCTGCTGCATCTATTGTCCTCTGGCCAAGGTGGCTCTCCCTCCTCAAGTGGCTTTTTTAATGACATCTCAAAGACATAAGAACAAACAAATAAACACAGCTGTCCTCTACAAAACAGAGCTCCTGGTGGGCTCTTGAATTTTACATTACAACCATGACTATAGACCTGGTGAACCTCCACCCCAACACCCTCTAAAGACAGGTATGTTATTCAAATGAAAGACAATCGAGGGTAACACTAATTAAGAACCAAATGAACATGCATCCAAGTACTTTTAAGTAGCATAAAATATCAAAAATAACTCGTATGGCCTCATACAGAGGCCATAAAAATTTATTTTTAGTGACAAAATCCTCTAACTCAAGAAAAACATGACAGATGATGAAACTTATTTAATTCCCATGTATTAAGTTGTGAGAATAAGCTAGAGGAAACCTATATCAGGAACATTCATGGACTGGATTACAGCCCTGATTACTGGCTAAATACTGACATTTTTGACAGAAAGCTCCAGAAAATCAAGGTCTTCCAGGGTTTTTTGGAAACTGAATGACATGAGAGAGACAGTGTCAATGGTAAGAGTGTGGACTTTCCAAATTTTTACATGCAAATAACATTACTTGCTAGAAAACCTGCTAGCAGTAGCTTATTTCTATCCTAATTTTCCTTTCACATATTTACAAGCATTTCAAAGAACAAACTGCACAGCGAAACTACTTAGTCAAGTTTGTGAAAATGGTTAAATATGTGAACCATATGTGTAAAACATACAGTAATCTCCAATTCAGATGCATTGGTCGCAGAACCTCCATGTGTTAAGGTCTGGAGTTGGGAGATCAATTAACCACAACTCAAAAGTGCTTTGAAGCTTAAAAACCAGCAATGCACAAATCAATATTTAATTTGCAGTCGGTGTAGGAGTTCAAAGTGTATCAGAAGCCACGTACAGAGTATGTATTATAAACCACAAAATGAAATAAATACCAACATGCACTACCAACAGCCTCAGCAATTATAGCTGACAAATACTTCGATGTAATTTCCTTTGACACCTCCCAAATATAACAAAAACTTGGGAACAACCACCTCATTTCAGCTACAAATGGTTCATACGTACCACTATTTGCATAATCCAAAAATTCAAACCCACGTTCTTCCTGCATATTTCTCTTTCTGCCACAAGGAATAGAGTAGGATTGGAGAGATTTATTTCCTTGCCCTTGGGCTGCTCACATCCCTGACTGTGTCCCTCCTTCAAACTTCTGAGTTCTGCAGAAATTTGAGATACAGCTGACAAATCAAGGCATGTCCTTGCTTCAATACACAGTTTAGGCAATGTTAATGACACGAGAGAACAGCAGAAGTAAGAAAGGTAAAGTTATCAGGATCTCCTGACCACATGGTGTATTAACTCAATCAGATCAGCTCACAGAAACAGACATGAAAACCAGTATTAACTGAATTGGGCCAAGTTGCAGAAATTCTGCATTGCTGTCACTTATGAGGACTGAGAAAAATAATAGTTCAACCAGTCTTTTGTTCAGTTTCTATGATATTCTAGAATTAACTGTAGCTTCTGAATGCAAAAACTCAAAACTGGAAGCCAAGCTTTGCATCCTTCCTACAAACTGTTTTTCACAGGTTCCCACTAATTTCTCTTGAAAAATAAAAAAGGTACACACTAAAGCAACACATTTAATGCAAACTCCACCCAACTCACCCAAATAACATGGAAATTACTTTTTCCTGACAAAGATGTTTCACAGTTCAGATGCAAATTTCGAGATTAAATGTTTTCTTAGAAAATGTAAGCCAGGTGAGAGATTTGAATGAAGTGACTGTGTAGAGCCATCTGGCTGAACGCAACCCTCCCTCCCCTCCCCAGTACTGCTACCCTTGGCCCACTAAGAATTAGGAGATGCAGAACTTCCATCAGAAAAGCATTAGATGTCAAAAGAATAATTAACTGTGCATTTCAGCTACTTTTGAAGTCTGTGGTGCTCCCCTGAATATGACCACCACAAATTTTCTTTGTGTGAGGATAACTTCAAGTGGGAGTTTTCGTCAGGAAAGCTAAACCAGCATCTTCTGACCCCTATTACTCACACTGCTTGTGTACAGATACTGAAGGGATGGTATCAGTGGGTTTTTCTGCTGTCATCACTATGGATACAGAGACCATCAGG